>NW_005434610.1:189232-192532 GCF_000315625.1 Guillardia theta CCMP2712
CCTCACTCAGTCTCGTTATCATTCACGGATCCCCTCCTCCTCTCTCTCTCCCTCCTCTCCCTCTTCTGTCTGTTACCTTCCCTCCTTCTTCACTCCATGGCAGTTTCTCTCCTCATGCTCTGCAGCGCGAGCGCTGCATACGCATGGCAGGGAGGGCTACAGCTGCCGTACCAGCCGCTCACCGCCAGCAGGACATGCAGGGAGAGAAAGAGGCACTACTCATGTGCATACTTCCGTCCCGAGGACGTTGTCTACTTCCAGGTCATCGAGCGCATGCCGACGAGCAGGCAGGTAGGGCGAGCATGCGGGATGGAGGAGGTGGCTGCACGGGCGCTAGTCGAGCTCGGGTCCGTGTTTGTGCGGGAGGATGAGGTGAGAGTGATAGTGGTGAAGCAAGGGAGGAGCGGGACTGAACTGAGCAGAACAGCTCATGGACGAGGAGGAGGGATGAAGAGGAGGAAGAAGTGGGTAATCAAGTATGAAACAGAACGGTTTTGTTCCTTGCACTTACCCTCCCCTCCCTCCCCCTCCCCTTCCTTTCTTTTCCTTTCCTTCCTCTCTTCTTACCCTGCCCCTTTCCCTTCTCTCTCCTTCCCCCTACCTCCCTGTCTCTCTGCAGATGAAAATTTTCGTTCGTCCTCGGAGATTTCCAGCGTGTTATCAGGAATGGAACGATCGTGTGCTGTTCGAAGATGAAAAGTTCCTCATCATCAACAAGCCGCATAACCTCCCATGCCAGGTTGAGAGGAGAGGAGAGGAGGAGAGGAGGAGAGGAGGAGGGAGACAGTCAAGGAAAGGAATGAGGAAGGGAAAAGTTGAGAGGAGGGGGAGGAAAAGAGGGGAAGGAGGAAGAGAGAGGCTCCAGGGGAGGAGCAGGAAGGAGCAGTGCGGGAGGGGAGGGGAAGAGCTGCCTCGTTGTCGTTGTTGTGGAGGATAACATGGAGGAAACATCATCATGCATGTCACTTGTCAAACAACATGGAGGGGTCAAACTCACTTCACCTCAGGCCGTCGATAGCAACTCGCACGAGACTGTGGTGGAGTGTGTCGGTAGAAAACTGAACAAACGTCTACATCTCGCCCACCGGCTGGACAACTGCGTTGAGGTGAAGCTGTCAGCTGTTGATGCTCGCCCCTGACTCTGCAGGGAGGGCGTGTTGGTGCTGGCCAAGAGTAAAGAAGCTCTTGCGTCCTTCACTCTGTGAGTTGTGGATGTAGAGACGCGAGAATGAAGGAGGGGGGAGAAGGGAGGAGGGAGAGAAAGGACGAGGACGAGGACGAGGAAGGAGGAGGGGGAGGGGGACGGAGGGGGGAGAAGGGAGGAGGGAGAGGGGATGGGGCAAGTGGAGGAGGAGGAGGGAGGAGGAGGAGGAGGAGGAGGAGGAGGAGGAGGAGGAGGAGGAGGAGGAGGAAGATAAGGATTCAGTGTGTTCTGGTTTCTTGGTGGAAATTGAAGCTCTAAATGCCAGGATGATGCAGAGCAGAGAGAATGTCCAGAAATGCTACACGTGAGCCCCTTGCTGCTGATCCTGCCGGCGCCGGCGCCGCTGCTCGTGCTCGTGCTGCTCCTGCTCCTGCTCCTGCTCCTGCTCCTGCTCCTGCTCCTGCTCCTGCTCCTGCTCCTGCTCCTGCTCCTGCTCCTGCTCCTGCTCCTGCTCCTGCTCCTGCTCCTGCTCCTGCTCCTGCTCCTGCTCCTGCTCCTGCAGTTTCTGCTCCTGTAGTTGTTTCTGCTGCTTCTCACCTTGTTTCCTCCTAGGGCTCTCTGCGAACGACCAGTTCCCTGCGGGGAGGTTGTACACTACATTCGCGCTGAGTCAAGAGGACCAAGTCTGATCAGGAGGAAATTACTGCGAGGATGGAAGGAATGCCGGCTACAGGTCAACTCCACCTCTTCCTCCTCCTGCCCCTGCTGCTGTCGCTGCCGCTGCTTCTGCTCTCTCCCCTGCTGCTCTTCTCTTTCCTACATCTCCTCCTCCCCGCTTCTTCTTCCTCCCCTCCTCTCAGACCCCCTGTGAAACATCATCCCACTCCTCTCTCCCTCGTCTCCTGCAGCTTCTCTTCACTCCATGCATCCTCCTCGCTGCTCCTCCTCGTCTCGTCTCACCTCCCGCATGTTTTCCTCCCATGCTCCTGCTCCCTGCCTTGGTCGCCTCTCTGACATCACGGACGACACAGATCCTCTCCTGCGATGAATTTGAAGGTTTCTTCGAGGTTCTTCCCTCCCCTCCCCTCCCTCTCTCCTCTCCTCTCCTCTCCCCGCTCCGAACCTCACCTTCCTCTCCCGCTCCTCTTCTCTCCTCCTCTTCCTCTTCCTCTGCTCTTCGTCCTGACTTTCTCTCAGGTCCGCATCAAGTTGCTCACGGGTCGGAGGCATCAGATCCGGGTGAGCTGCCGGCCTGACTTCCTTCCACCTGACCCCCCCAGCTCAGGCCCAGCTCAGCGCCCTCGGCTCCCCTATCGTCGGTGACCGACTGTATGCTCCCATGAGCGGTGGGTTCTTGCTGCAAGTCAGCTGGGGTCGAAGGATGACTGTCTCCAGCAGGGCTGACGCTGGATATGGAGGAGCTGGAGGAGGGGGCGGCGGAGAAGCTGGCAGAGAACGTCGAGGAGGCGATCGCTCGATGCGAGAGCCCCACCAGGATAGCGCTGCAGGTGCTGCCGAGAGATGGAGGGAGAGGAGAGGGGGAGAGGGGGGAGGACCAGGAGAGAGGAAAGGACAGAAGGAGATGAGACGAGGAAAGGAGGAGTAGGAGGAGGAGAAAGCGAAGAGAGGAAAGGGTCGGTCGGGAAGAAGGAGGAAAAGCGGGAAAGGTGGAGGACTAGGTGAAGAAGGGAGGGGAAGGTGAAGGAGGGAGGGAGGGAGGGAAGAGCAGAAGGAAGTGGGTCTGAAGAGCTACAGGCGTCAAGCATTTCGTTCGCGGGTCGACAAGCATCTGCTCCTCCTCCAGCATGGCGGAGAGAAAATTTCACGCTAACTTCATTCATTGAAAGCCCCAGCTGACGACGAGCAGGGGGATCATCCCTCCATGGAGTTGTCTTGAGCAGAGATGACACAAGCAGAAATGTTGATGAGATGCCTGCAGACCATCATCACCACCATCATCACTATCACCATCATCATCTCGTCCTCGTCCTCGTCCTCGTCCTCGTCCTAACCCCCGCCCCCTCATCGACTACTCACCTCGCTGTCATCCCCTCGTTGTTGTACGAGTCCAGGCATCCTCCATGTTGCATCAGAAATTCAAGTACCTGACACAAAAATGAACGCCCCCTTCCTCCCTCTCCTCCCATCCTCCTCCC
>NW_005434610.1:192632-211934 GCF_000315625.1 Guillardia theta CCMP2712
TCTCCCTCCCTCCCTTCCCCTCCAATCCCTCCTGCCCTCACTCCGTCTCTCCCCTCCTCCATCCCGTTCACTCACCGTTGCGGAGGCCAGGTGCAGTGGAGTATGCAGTAGGGCATCGCGCGCGTTCACATCGGCCCCGCTGCTCACCGCTCTCTCCACCTCACTCAGATTCTCCGCTATCACCGCAGCCACCAGTTGCTTGTTCACATGCTTCTTCCCCTTCTCTCCTCCTCCTCCTCCTCCTCCTCCTGAGCCTCCCTGCTGCAGGCACCCTCTAACATGGAGCTGCTCGCACGAGCTCCTTGACAGGTGCACCGCTGCCCTCTGCTGCCATACTGCTACAGGAGCAGGCACACACACAGTCTCTTCCTCCTCCTCCGCGGGCTTCGCCGGTGTGACTCGCCTCTTCCCTGTAGAATCGTCTCAGAGCCACATCGCTTTCTCGGAGGAGGAAGGGGATAGCAGGGGGATAGGATAAGGGCCAAGAAGAGGGCGGAGTGCAGAACGACAGGTGAGCGGCGAGGGGAAGGGGAAGGGAGAAGGGGACAAGGAGGGGGGGGAGAAAGGGAAGAGGAGGGAGGAAGAGTGTTGAAAACTCTACCTACTCTCCCGTTAGCAGGACGATGAGCTGCTCTGTCTCGCGTGTCATTCTCAATTTTCTTTTCACCTGGCATCTCTTTCAGCAAAGAAAATCACAAGCAGCAGCAGCAGCAGCAGCAGCAGCAGCTTTGCTCCTCTCCTATGCTCACCATTTTCACCCTCTCCTCGCAGATTGCTGCGCAGCGATCGACCAGCATTTGCCTCCTTCATCAAGGCATCCTTCTCAAACACCAGCGCGCTATCGCTCTTCCTCTCCTTCCTCTTCTCCTTCAGCTCGTGCTGCTGCTGCGGCTCCTCCTCCTTCTCCTGCTTCTCCTCCTGCTTCTCCTCCTGCTTCTCCTCCTGCTTCTCCTCCTTCACATTCCGCAGGTTCTTCAAGTGGCCCCTCTTGAAGCAGAACAGCAGGCCCTTGCTCCGATGGAAACATGTCGAGCAGCACTTTGGGGGGTTTCCCTCCTGCGTGAGGAACAGATGCCCCTCCTCAAGGCAGTGCTCCAGCTTCAAACTCAACGCGCTGCACTTCTTGCACATGCTCAGGGAGACCTTGCCGCCCTTGGAGGCTGCAGGTGTGTCCTCTGCTCCTCCTGCTGCTGGGGCTGCTGCTGGGGCTGCTTCTGCTGGTGTAACAGCTGCCGCCGTCGCCGCTTCCGTTGCTGCTGCTGCTGTTGCTGCTGCTGTTGCTGTTGCTGCTGCTGCTGCCGCCGCCGCCGCCGCCTGCTGGCGTTCCTCTTTGACTGCCTGGTGCCGCTCCTCCTTGGCAGCCTCAGCATCCGCAGCCTTAGCTCGCTTGTTGCTGGGGGGATCACGAGGGAGCGGAGAGGGCATGCTCCCAAGGCTCTTGCTCCGCTTCCCAGTCGCTGACTTGGGAGCAGGAGAGTCTTTGGCGGAAGCCTGCTGGGCGTTGGCCTCTTCTTCCCTCTCCCTGCTGAGAAAGTGTGAGAGGAGGAGGCGGAGGAGAAGGAGGCGGAGGAGGAGGAAGAGGAGGAGGGAGAAGGGGAAAGGAAAGAGGAAACGGCTGAGGCGGAGGATTAGGATACCTTGTGCTTGCATTCTCGACCTCAACCTGGCAGGAAGGGTCACCCAACAGCACAAGGGGCGAACGAATTGGCGCAGACCTTCTCGGGATTGTAAAACTCAGTCTGCTTCCTCTCCCTGCCAATAGTGTATCACAACATATCCATGTTGCCTTGTAATGACTGCACCTCCTCTGCCGCTCGAAGGGGATCACCAGCTCCTGATCATAGATCCCTTGACCTTGGCCCTTCCCCTTGACCTCGGCAGTAGCTCCACCGTCTCCTTGGTCGTTCGGCTGGAGGGAGGAATAGGACGAGGACGAGGACGACGAGAAAGAGGAGGAGGAGGAGGAAGGAGAAGATGGAGGAGAAGGTGAATTTCGGCATCACAGCTCAAGCACAGTACCTTCTTCTGCTTCTTTCCGGCAGGCGGGGCCATCGTGCGCACCAAGTCCCCCTCGACTCTCCCCCTGCAGTCAAAGTAGACGGGTCAGCTGATAAGGTCCCCTGCTGCCCGGAGGATCGACCATGACGATTCCTCTGTTGTCCTTGTCACGTTACTCTTGCCTGGATCCTGTTGCTGTCTCCTCTTCCTCACATCTTCATGCTCCCTGCTTTCTTGTTCCCAACTACCTTGTTCCTTCCTCCTGCCATGTTGTCTCCCTAGCCTTTGCTTTTAGCTTCTCTCCTCTTCCGCCGGCTGCACCGTCATTCGTCCTACTTGCTTTGCTTCCTTTCCCCCCTTCACAATCACTTTCCTTTCACTGCTCTTGCATTCCTCTCATCGCTCTCTGTCCATTCGGCAAGCCTCCTCTGTCCTGCCCTTCTCGCCAGCTCCTCTAATCGCCACTCCTCTCCTGTTGTCTGCCCTCTGCTCTGCTCTGCTCGTCACATCACAGGCGCTCTTCTGTCTCCAGTACGACTTCCTCTCATCTCATCTTCGACTTGTCTCCTCCCTCCTCTCTCCTCTCCTCCCTGCCCTCCCTCCCGTCATCACCAACACCATGTTTGCATGTTTCGGCTTTCTTCCGCCAATCCGGGGGTAGGGGTCCTTTCTTACAAAAATCGAATACAGATGGAGGGGTACTTTTACTCATGAAAGTGGGTGGGGTATGCTAATGGTCATATTGAAGGGGTGGGCGGGCATTTGGAAGTTGGATAGGAAAATGCAGATCATAACATGGCGAGGAGGGAGAAGCGAAAGATTAGGAGGAAGACTAAGCAGAGGAAGAGGAAGAAAGAAAGGATGGGAGGAGGAGGAGGAGGAGGAGGAGGAGGAAATGAAGTGGGATGAGTATGGGTGGGAACAGCGGAGGATGAAGGAGGGCGAGTACAGAAGAGGGAAGGGGGGAGCGGTAGGTTGTAGTCAGGTCAAGAACTGATAGGATAGCACAGAAGCAAGATCATCATGGTTCGGACCTTGGAGGGAAGCAAAGACAAGATGCAGGACAACTTGCTTTGAAGCTTGGTAGATAGAGGAGACGTAACGGGAGAGTATACGATTCAGTGCAACGACAGCGTAGAGGTCGGAGTTAGTGCGTTGCCAGGGGCTCGCATGTATCAATGTGCATCCAACTTAGCGTCTCGGCAGCAGAGTCGCATGCTCTCGAGGGACATCCCACATGGTTGGAGCTGAACGTGTGATGTGCAGTGCATGTTTCCAGGAGCATGAGGGTATGGAGCCGTCAAACAGAGCTCCCAGCACCACAGGCAAGTCCATCGAGGACTACTACGAGATAGGAAGCAGGTTGACCCAGGAGTCAGTGGGTGCGAATGCAGAGGTCCTGAGGGCGGTGAGGAGGTCGGACGGCAAACATTTCGCTGTCAAAGTCCTGCGTGTCGGGCACACCAGGGAGGACAGGTCGCAGATCCGAGCGCTGCAGTCGGTGAACCATGTCGGGATCATCAAGCTGGAAGACTGGTTCGAGACCTCGACGTCTCTCTACCTGGTCATGGAGCTCGCTCTCGGCGGCGAGCTCTTCACGAGGATCCAGCACAGGGGGAGGCTCAGTGAGCGGGAGGCTGCGGCAGTGGTCAAGCAGATGCTCGAGGCGATAGGCCACATGCACTCGAGGGGGTTGGTACACTGCGACTTGAAGCCCGAGAACATCCTCTATGCCGACATGTCGGAGAACAGCCCCCTCAAGATCGCCGACTTCGGCTTCGCCCAGTTCTTGCCGGGGAGGCTGGAGAAGCTGAAGCAGACCCTGGGCGGGACTCCGAGCTACACGGCTCCTGAGATTCTGGTGGGCCAGCCGTATGACGGGAAAGTGGACATGTGGAGCCTGGGGGTCATCCTGTACATCCTCCTCAGCGGGATCAAACCTTTTAAGGTCTCCGGGCGCACTCCCGAGGAGCTCCGGGCCGCCGTGAGCACCGTGCTGAGAGGGGAGTACACGTTTGTGGAGCCTCACTTCACCAATGTATCAGCTGAGGCCAAGGATCTCATCGCAAGGCTGCTGGTCGTGGACCCGAAGCAGAGGCTGAGCTGGGATCAGGCGCTGGCCCACCAGTGGATCACCGGGCTGGCTCAAGACACGCCTCTCGGGGCCCAGTACATCGAGGAGTTGTCGCGATTCAACCAGGGAAGAGGCCTGTCCTCGCACGCGCTCGCCGGGATGGTTTCCAGGATCTCTCAGCCTGACGCCATCGCTGCGATGAGCAGCGCAGACCCGGCGAGCCTGGCGTGCATCTTGCAGGAGGGAAGCATACAGCCGCTGATCTCGCTGTCCTACTCAAAGTCTGCCGACGACTGCAAGAACGCCTGCAACGCCATGGCGAACCTTGCTCTCAAGGAGGAGTTCCAGTTTAAGATCGTGTCGGAGGGAGGGATCCGCCGTCTCAATGAGATGGCGTTCGAGGCCGCCACCAACGAGATCAAGTTCTTCGTCGCCCTCGCCATGGCGCGCATCGCCAAGAATGCCCAGCTCCGGCTGGATATGGTGCTGGCCGAGGAGGGCTCGCTCTACAAGACGCATGAGGCTCTGATCCGCCTCGCTCTGCCCCCACCTCAGAACTCAGAGAGGGTACAGACGCAGGCAGCAGAAGCTCTGGGGCTGCTGCTCTTAGAGGAAAACCTTCACTGCACTCTCGTGCACGCCGGGGTCCTCCCTGTGATCATGCGGCAGGCCAATCCTTCCCAACAGTCCGACTTCCGTCGCACAGCCCTGCACGCCTTGAGAGGGCTTTCTATCGCGTCGTTGAGGAACCAAGCGTCAGGTTGCGTCCAGATTTCCCAGCTGGAGAGCGAAGTCCGCAAGTTGGCCGAGATGGCACAGGCAGACGCTGCTCTGCGCTTAGGACTCGCATGCTTCGGCCTCATGTTGAAGAAGGAGAAGATCGACGCCACTTGGTCGCTTGCTAGCCCCACCTACTCCACGATGATCGAGAGAATCACTTTCAGTGATGACTCGAAGGTTCGCGCCGGGCTGAAACTTCCCAAACTGGATCCCATAGATCCGCTAGAGGTCCATGAGCACCATGTTCAACCTCATTCCCACCATTCGTCGTCTCGGTAATCGCATGACTCGCCCTGGCATGCCCGCTGACGTGTTTCTGCCTGCAGGAAGGAGTCGGAGGTAAAGCTCTCCGTGCTAGCTCGCTGCCAATCTGCCGCCTTGACTTTGAGCTCTTTAGAGGAGAGAAGAGGAGGAGTTTGCATCGCTAGGAGGAGCTGAGAACGGGGGGTTGGAAGAGGAGATTCAGTCATGCATACAGCACCTCCTGGAGGCGCAGAAACTGCTGCACCTGGTGACTGGGAGGTCAGTTTCCTTTGTGGTTCCTCCTTGCCTCCGGGTGAGAATGGCTCCAGGTCTCCTCCGAGGACTTGGCTGGAGGACTGCGACTCCTTGGAGGTCTGGGGGGAGGGAGGCGTCGAGGGACAGTAAGCCCTTATCTCCTAGGCTCACTCGGATCCCTTCAACCCTCCGCTCCGCGAACCTCCGCAAGGTCAGTCAGTGGTGTCCGAAGGCAGAGAGTTGGTAGATGACGAGATCGCAGACGAGATTCAGCTGAGCGAGCCCTACTACCAGGCGGTGAGGAAGCAGCGCAAGAGCTCAGTGCGGCTCTGACGGATGGCAGGATGTGCTGGAGGTAGAGGAGGGAGAGGAGAACTATCTGGTGCAGCCATCGGAGGAGGATCGAGCTCTGCTGGACTCGGTGAACAAAGGGGAGAGGAGAAAGAGGCGTCTGAGCTCTCTGTAGATGCTGAAGCAGCTGGCGCTGGATAGAGGGATCATTGCCGACGTACTCTCGAGGGCAAAGGGGTGATACCCCCGTCCCTTGACCTTCCAGCTGGGATGTTGATAGTTCTTTCAGAGCTCGGGGAGCAGACAAGGCTCAGAAGCTGATCCATGCGATCGGAGACACCATCCAACTGATAGCAGGTGATGGTTGATGCTGCCTTACAAGTGCCATATCTGACGCCAGGCGGCTTTCAGACACTCTTGGAATTCACTACTAAGAAATTCATTTTTCCTTTTCTTTGTACATAAAGTTCAAAGCAGTTCACATCGATGAACTTGAATCCTCGGCCATTGGATTGCGAGCGTCACAGGAGCTCAACCTCCGTTCATGTCTGCTTCTAGCAAGACTCTCGGGAGGCAATTTTATCTACCGTAGAGGACTTGGCGTTCACCTACATCATATCTGATGAGACTTCTTTCAACAAAACACAACGTTTTCACCGATGTATAGATATAAGTGTCTGAAGTCTGAATCCTGCCCTCGTCTTCGTACTTGTTCAGATCTTCCCCGAATGAATTCCGCGTTTCTACCACGTTGGCGAGCCAGTTTGCAACTGTACAAGGTTGTCACAATCTCGTTCAATCATCCCAGTAAATTCTTTTGAGCAAAAACGTGTTTTCTTTGTCTAACATTCAATGCTGCAAGAATACAACACTTGAATTCTTTAGATTTTTGACTGTCCACCTACCTACCTGCCTCTCTGCATCCTACCCTGTCCCCTCCCTGACCCTCTGTCTCACTCACCCCCTGTCTCTCCTCTCCTCCGAGGACCTCCTTCGCTCCCTCTCATCGATGTATCCTGTTTCCAGCCTCTCTCCTCTCTCCCTTCTCCTCCTCTTCCTCTCCCCTCCCCTCCTTGTCTTACCCAAAGGAGCTGCAACAGCTCCCACCACGGCGATCGCCGGCACAATCAGCGGGATGGGCATCTCCGCCGCCTCCTCGACTCAGATTGACCTTTTTCTTTCATCATAATTACTCAATAAATTTTATTGAATGTTTTCATAAAAACTTTGTAAGATAGAAATAAGTCAATATTTTATGTACCAGCCTCGTAATAAACAGAGAGAGCCAATGAAGTTGAATTTAAGTTGAGTAATAAATTGCTCTTGTTTGACTTTTTTTTCGACAACCGGCGTCTCCTTCACATGCTAGGGGGGAAGGGAGGGAGGGGAGAGGAGGAGAGGAGGGAGGAAGAAAGTGGAGAGAGAAGAAGGGAGGGTGGAAGAGAGAGCAGGAGAGAGCAGGAGAGAGCAGGAGAGAGCAGGAGAGAGCAGGAGAGAGCAGGAGAGAGCAGGAGAGAGCAGGAGAGAGCAGGAGAGAGCAGGAGAGAGCAGGAGAGAGCAGGAGACAACAGGGACAACAGGAGACAACAGGAGAGTGAGACGAAAGTAGAGTGAGTTCAAAACAATCCCATCCCAGGATTTCATCGAATATAAGTGAATAGGAGGATACGTTAGCAATTGGAGAGTAGAAGTCTGGAGTTGATCGGAGGTTGAAGCAGAATATTTAAGCCGAATGAAGGAGAACGAAGCAGAAATCTTTCTTTCGTCTTCACTTTGATGATTTGACAGTCAACAGGAACATTCGCTTCAGAATGGCTGGCATGAGCTTCAGTGCTGCCATGCAGTTTGCCTCATTCTTGGCGTTCTGCCTCTTCCTGTGTTCTGCTCCTGCTGCTGGCTTGTCACAGTTCGACCCGGCGAGCTGCAACCAGACGAATCCTTGCTGGTGTGTGCGACGTCACAGCTGTTCCCTCCTCACCCGTGTGCACAGCACGTCAGCAGATGTTGTGACAGCTCTGATAGGATCGGCTTCAAAAAGCTTCTGCAAGATAGAGTGAGATCTTATCAGCTCTCTTCTCGTCCCTTGTCATGCACCCTCACCACATCAACAGGTATCCAGTCAGGAACGAAGAGAATTGGGACATCGAGCTGGTCAGGAAGAAGAACAGAGCGGCGATTAGCAAGCTAGCCGATCTCGAGGCGCTGGGATGCAGTCATGAACCATGCAAAGGTTGGGCTGGCACTCGTGCCAACAAGTCAGGGGCAGATGCTCATGGTGTTGTATAGGGTATGTGTGTGCTGAACAGTTCCCCCGGTGCTTCTACGTGGATGAAAAGTCACAGGCAGTCGGCTGAGTTGCTTTCGTCCACATGACCCGTTGACGTCAGGGTGAGTTTCGTTTCGAGACTTGTCGAGAGACGTGCCAGGACTGCTACAGCACGTGCAAGGTCGACACGAGGTTGGAAACGCCGGATCCCGTCCGATCTCGTTTGACATGCCTGTCAGCGCTCAATGTCTGGGGAACCCGTCGCAGTACGAGATCGCCTGCAGCTCGGAGAGCAACATGCTGATATGGCGAGTATTTCCCGATGCTTCATGCTGGGCATGAGTGACTGTGCCTGCAGGTCAACGCTGAGTTTCACAAGCGCGATACTCCTCTGCTTGCTGCTTGCAACATACTAAACGATGTAAACTATAAAGACGCGATGTTCATTCGACGATGTATGTTTCCATCGTGGCGATTCTGGCCGCACCCTAGAGCTCATCCTCGAAAATCTTTCATTTTCATAGATTACAAGCAGAGCGACAGGAGGGCATTGAAGCAGAGGGGGCTGAGCATATTGAAGGCGATGAGAGCAAACGCCGACGCAATCGAGAAGTTGTAGTTCACCCACTCACCCCTGTGGTTCACCTCAAACGGGAAAGAGCCGAGCATGACTTTGCTGAGCAGATACCAACAGCCTGCAAGGACGTCAGAAGCGAATTGAGAGGAAAAGCAGTCGAACATGTTGGCAAGGCAAAGAAAACCATAAGAGCCTGAAAAAGAGACGTCAGGTCCATGGCACATGGCGAGTCTCCTCCGAACCGTTGAGGGGGTTGCATTCAACGATGCCTGTCGCCTCCTTGCACCAACTGCCGTTTGTTCTGCAAGGGAACGCCAATGAGAAGGGATGTTTCAGCTGTAAGTGAAGAGAGGAAATACCTCTTCGAACAGGTTTGGTGTTGGCCTGGTCGCGAAGTTCCGCTCTGTCCGGGGAAACTCTGATGTTTGGCTGGTCGCAAAGTTCCGCTCGATCAGGGGAAACTCTGGTGTTCAGTTGATCGCGCAGATCCACCCTTTCCGGGGAGGCTCGATCGGGAGAGGCACTGGCAACATTGTCTCTGAGAGGAGATCCCTTAGCTTTCTGTGCAATGACATCAGTGATGCACGTTGGTGACCAAATATGACAAACCTTAGTGCTGTCAACCTCAGCTCTCCAACAAGTGATTGCGTCTTGCAGGGCCTGTTTCGACGATTCGAGACCCCCGATAACCCGGAAAAGTCTTTCGCAGTGAGCGTTGAGCACATCAGGGAGTGAAGAGGTCTCGATGGAAGGTTGCTGAGGCTTCGCCGACAAGCGAGCAGAATCTTCATGGTGCTGATATCTCTCCTGGTATTGGTATTCTTCCTTGTCTTCTCTTGCTTTGACCTGATCCATCTTCGTATTCAAGCTGATTCTGTTTGCAAGATCAAACCTGAAGTCGTACGGAAGCGAGAAGAATCAATCAATGTACCGTTTCACACTGTTCTGCTGAGGGCTTGACTTGGTGGTGGACGTGGCATGGTTTGTTGCGATCGCCATCATTTCCTGAGCTGAAGTTAGAAAACTCAATACCTGTGAAATTTGAGCGAACCTCGAGTTTGCTTTTCTGATGTCGGGAGGCCTCAAACACATCTTTCTCAATGGTTTTGCCGTAGTCCGCTACTGGGGGCCTGCGCTCCATAAGATCTTCGGAATAGTCCTGAAGGCAATAAGTGACAACCCAACAAATCGGCTGTTTATTACCTTGTGATACGCTTCAAGAGCTTCCGGACGGGGGAGCGGAGTCTTGAAAACCGCCTTCTCGACGTTTGCAGTGGATAGAATCTTGTAACAAAACAAGAGACGTTGAGTGCACATGTGCATCAAGAACTTATCTCACCTCATCTCGCTCATACCCGGTTGATCTCAGGGTCTCGTCGAGCTGAAGCGCTCTATTGACAACCTTCTCTGAAGGAGTCATGGGGTGTGGGCTCGATCGCTCGCGAAACATGACCTGCCGTTAGATGTCTCAGTCAACAACAACAGAGCAAGATCGCGCACCCGATGCTGAACAGGCTGTGTGTGCGTAGATTGCTGCTCTTCGTCCGTCACGGGCGAAGCCGGCGAAAGTTGAGCAGGAGAATTCGCCGCCTCAGAAATTCTTTGCACGGCTCTTGGAGTCATGTACGGGGACCTAAGGAAAAGGTGAGGAGGAGCTGTAAACCCGTAATGGGAGCAATCACTTTGAAGCCTTCAAGGCGCTCTCTGACTTCCAGGAGTTCCTCGAGTCAGTCTCGAACGGGATAGAATCGAGCCTCCCGGTGTATCCCGCCCTGTCATTGTGCTTGTGGTTGTACGAATCGATCAAGTCCGAAGAACGCCGTGTTTGCCACTGTGCGCGATAAATCTCTGAGTCGACGTCAAATTCTCCGCAGCCTCGCAGTCTAAGACCACTAACGAGGTTTGGGACTGGTTGGGGGATACCGAGAACAAGGGGAAGCAGGCACAACAGACACGTAATGGACAAGATAGACATGGTGTTCATCCTTGGGAGAACTGGGCAAGTTTTCAGACGATGCAAAGGCTTCAGATTACTCTGCTAGAAGAATAGTCATCTCCGGATAGAGCTGGAAGTGATAAATCATTCTTACCTACTCCAATCGGGATTCTACGATCTGCGAAAATCCATGCAGGGGTCATTCCCATTCACCAAAAGACCGTTCTCCAATTCTCTGTCTGCCTGAGAATGATGTCAGACGCAAGCGAGAAATGTGTACACCTTCTCTTCAGATCTTTTGTATTTGCACTGCCATGATTCCACATTGATCCTCTCCGTAAGCCCAGACCTACATGGAACTCGTTCGAAAGCTGCGGTGCTTGCATCCTTCCTCCCTTCTACTTGTTGGCTTCTGCGATATCTCTTTCTACAACTACAGAGTAGTCTCTCTTCAATTTCATGAGCGCAACTTTCAAGGCTCTCAAGCACTCATCGAGTGTTCCCCTATCGCCTCGTTCACGACCCATCTTGATCTGTTCTCAGAATCGACCCTCTTCGTCTGGCTTTCTGCTCGATCTCTCTCTATCTTTTCATCCTCTTCACACATCTTGTCCCTTCCCCTCTCTCCTCCTCCTTCTCCTTCTCCCCCCTCTCATTCTTCTCCTCCATCCATACTGCCGTCGCGCACTTTTCGCAGATTCATCGCGCCCTCCATTTTGGCCACCCTGTATTGGGAGGGGTGGGTTTGTTTGGAGAGGGGGTAGTGAAGCAGCCAGGTAAGGATCTGGTAGGGTTTTCACTGTAAAATCACCTATCAATCATGGGGTAGGGGTACTGGGGATCAGGGGGTACATACAGAGAGTCAGGGTAGGGGTGTGGGACGGGCAGAGGGGGGTAGGCGGGAAATTCGGAAAAAGTCTGAAACAAATTGAGTAAATTTTAAAATAAATTTATATTTGAACTTTCTTGTCGATTTATATTCAAAATCACATTCAGACATTGAAAATTAAAAATCATTTGTTGAACCCTTGTTAAGTGATATTAATACGGTACAAACCGTCGGAACCCGGGCCATCAATGATTGCCTCGGCCGGGCCGAGCCTCGGAGGCCGGGCGGCTCGGACCGCCCGGCCGGGTGGCACGGTCACGGGTGCCAAGCCCGGCCGGGCGGGGGCCGGGCCGGCGGCGTCCCGGCGATCATCATAGAGTCCAGTCCGATAATAGAGTCCGATTGACCGTCCGACAAGGCTGGCGAAAGGCTCTCCGAAGCCGGTCATTCACATTGAAACCATTGTCAACTTCAAGGCTGAGTGCCCGGCTCCGCCGGGCTTGGAGTCACGGGCCGAGTGACCATAATGATGCCAGCCAACTGATGATTCGGCTAGCTTCTTCACTGTGTCAATATCTGGCGATCCGACTGACTCGATATGCAGGCACTGCGGCACTTGGCAAGGCAATCGCGGCTATGGAAGGCATGACATGTGGAGACAGGAATGCAGATAGTGCGAGCATGCATGCAATGCACCTAGCGCTAGGTTTAGAACCTTACTGCTAGCTGAGTAAGACACAATCATCGTCTTCGGTTGTCATTGGATAACCGTCCTCACTGCAGATACACCACCCTACATCCGCACGCCTGGGATCTAATCGTCGTCCTCGTCGTCCACGATGCTTTGCTTTGTGATCTTTGTCCCAGGAGAACAAAGAAGTGTCGACCGCTGCGCATCCCTGCATCGCAGCCTGAAGCCGATCAGGCGCATCTCCAATTTCTCCTCCTCCGTCATTGAGTGCTCCTCTCGCGTCTTGAGGTTCTCGAGCTGAACAGCCAGCAGGTCCATCTCGTACTGGTCTTTGCGCGCATCAACCAGATTGTAGTCGATGAACCATGGCGGCAGATGCTCCGCCGTTGGCAGTGAGACCAAGTCCACGTCAAAGAACTCGATGTACTGTTCGTGCACAAGTCTGGCCTTCAACCCAGCAAACGCCCTGTACTCGTCGAGAATAGACGTGAGACTCCAGTTCTGCAGCCTCCTAAGGCAGCCAACCAGGGGAGCCGTTTGAAACACACCTGTGTCAACTGCGAATCAGTCGTACTGGAACTCGCTACATGCAACACCGCACGGACCTGAGGTGCAGCAGATCAAGAGAGGATGTTTGCGATGATCGAGCACCATCTCGAGGGCATCTTTGATGAAGTCATCACATATCGGCGTCCATTGGGGATCAGGCCTCCACGCCTGCACCCCCAGGTTGTGCAGATCCACGTTCTGTTCCTTGAAGAACTCCACCACGCTTCTCAGCAACACCTCCGGAGACAGGTAGAGCACGGTCTTGAGATTGAGGCCAGTGAGGAAAGGGAGGTTCTCATCGACAGGAGCATTTGACCTGTACAGTCCCTGCTGCACGATCCCAAACGCGTTCGGCGGCTTCAGCATTTTTCACTCCCCACTGCCTGTCGTCCCCTCCATGGCGCAGGTGAACCCTCTTCCCCGCTCTATCCCTGGCCCTCATCCCCCTCCTCCGCTCCAGCGAAATGAAGCTGTTCATGACCCCACCCCCCTTTGTCAACGATGTGGTGCAACTGGGTGGAAATGGAAGTCAATGTTTTTGTTAAAAGTAGGGGTACAATGACTACCCTACCTACCCGCTACGTCTCAGCCTCGTTTGTGCGAAGTTGCATGCTGTCGACAATTTTGTGTGGGGAGGGAATGCGCGAGGAAAGGAAGGAGGAGGGGCGAGAAGAGGAGGTCAGGATGAAAGGAGACACGGGGAGAGTACAAGATAGTGTGTGTGTGTGTATGGAGCAGCAAGATGCGTGAGGAAGCAGTTGTAACAAAGTTTGATGGTTGAGAACAGTGAAAGATAGGTCGCTGTAGGACTCGTGCCTTGGATCAATAGAGTCTTTCTGCCTTTCTGACATAATGGCAGAGGGGGCAGGACAACGCATGGGATGGAAAGGACGCCAGCCTTGTAAGTGACAGGCGGCCAAAATGTACGGGGAAAACAACCCTGTCGCGTCTCAGTTTTGGCGAGAAGATCTGGTTGTTTCTCGTCGAATCTGTTCGTTCAAGAAAGACATCAAGGAGTGCTCTGGCAAACGTTGTCTGATCTCACTACGGTAAACTCGCAACCTTCACTACAACATGTGCTGATAATGTTCGAAAGGTGCTCTTTCTTAAAGAATCAGCGATTCTCTGTTTCTTGCAATGTTCGTTTGGTGATTTCTGACTGCACGTCATCAATGACAAACAAGATTGCTGATGACTATCAGCTGACCTGCAAGCAGTATATGCTGCAGACTGTCTTTGACATGCCTGTGCTTAGTGACGAACGAGCGGAGTTGCAAGTCGAAATTAGCTCGGCTCCTATCTTCACCAGAGTACGCGCCGAGCTGTCCTTGTTTCAACTACCTTCAAGTGTTATGCAAATCATCGGTGCTCCTGCTGGGTCAAGCATCGAGGCCTCTCCCAGTTCTGACCTATCCGATACCATGGAAGGAGAGAATGATGAGCAGCAAGATGAGCAGCTCGGGACGTCGCCAAGCAAAACCTTCTTGGGTTTCTTGGGCATGAGGCCAGGAAAGCATAGGATTGGTCAATACGAAAATTCAATGCAGGAGCAACCGACGATTAGCGCTGAAGATGACATGAAGGATTCTTCACTTGACTGTGTCAGTCCTGAGAGTTTCAATGCATCATATCGCAGCTGGTTCCGCCCTAAGGTCCGAGAAATGGATCAGGACGTTCAGAGCCATTCCATGTCCTCTGACTTCACTGAAGACATTCTATGCCATGAGACTGAAAACATGCAAGCTGCCAGTGCCTCAGTCGAAAAACATAGCACTACTGTGTCCTCACCGGTCGGTGATAACATGGTTGCTGAAAGAAGAGGATGGTGGTGGGAGAGGAAACACAAACAAGAGATCGATCTCGACGGATCTGGAGGCAGAATGGACTCGGTATTGAATTTGTAGTTGGATGACTCCATTTTATTGAGAGAATTGAATTTCACAGCCTGACAAACAAACCTCGGGCGAAGCTCAACAAGTTGCCTCGGTGTGCTCGAGTTGATGAGAAGGGAACCTTTCTCAGATGATTGCAGGTCTGGAAGGAGGAGAGCAGAGTGCCTGCTTTGGGGCTGAAAGGTGACTTCACATTGCGGGTAAGAACTTAGTCGAACAACCCTGTTCAATCTTGTTCTTTTCTCATCTTCCTTCTAGGAGCCT
Source organism: Guillardia theta CCMP2712 (assembly GCF_000315625.1). Lineage (NCBI taxonomy): Eukaryota > Cryptophyceae > Pyrenomonadales > Geminigeraceae > Guillardia > Guillardia theta. Next base: position 207,278 of record NW_005434610.1, read on the forward strand.
GGCAGATACAAATTTTCCGCGAAGACTTTGGCAAATCGATTTGTTCCAAACAGGTTCATTCTTCTCGAGCACGATACAGTCATTGCTTGACATGAGGACTACAGGGCCATGGGCTACGTCATGACGATCAGTTCAGCGCGTCCAGGTGTGACTTTGGAGATCGGGGCTCCGGGTATTTACCTTTTGATTGTGAGCATAGTGCCCATGATATTTTTGACCATGCCTTTCCATTCAGAGTTCATTCAGACTGAGGAGTTCTTCCACTTGATACCGGAAGATATTCCTGTGAGGTGACAGAAGACACTGGATCTATGAAGAGGAATGAATGCTTCTGGGCCAGGGTGAGTTGGACCCTGTGGTCGCACGCAATCTTCAAGACAAGCGCTGCTTCTGCACAGCTCGAAGTTGTCTCACCTCAGCAATACTCGTCTCTGTATAAGTCGGCGGATTGGCTGGTGCTGTCTAAAGGAGGGGGGTGCCGGTGACATATAGACGCCTGCCAGACGTTTGCACCTAACATGAAGTTTCAAACAGGGAAGAAGAATATGCTCGGAGCATGGTAAAGAAAGGAATCGACCAGGAGCTACAGATTCTGCTGAGTCATGTATTGCTGTCGACTCAACTGAAGGCTGTGTTGCTGATAACACTCTCGTCTCTACAGATCCATACCCGCGAGACAGTCCAGATGGTCCTTGTTCTACTAGCACTGCTCTTGGTCTCCTGTACAAACGAAGTATCGAAGGATCACCTTCTTCTTTTTAGATCTGACACTTTGCCTAAGGTGGTTTCTAATCCCATCTTCCACATCCCAACGCTGTGGTCAACTTGTATTGATGTATGCTCCTCGCCTCACGGCTTCTGCCCTCCAACTGATCTCGCGGGATGTTGTCCAGATCTCGATCCGAGGGATCTTGATTGCGCTGTCATTCGCATGGTGCATTATGCATCCTGAGAACGTGAGTGAGCAGATCGCCACCTGGCATCGAGACTGGCTCAACTATCGGTCCTGTGTAACATCGAGATCGCGCACTTGCCTCATGCTGGTGGCAGGCGGGTGAAGAAACTGAACCAGCGAGCGCGGGATCTTTCACAGAGGATGAAGCACAAGGGCATCTGGGGTAAAGTTAAGCTCGTGCACAGGTAAGCGGATGCCGCGGCAAGGTTTGACGTCTGCGGTTCTTGATAACACTGTCCTCCCCGACAGTGAGTACATGCGGACATTGCATGAGAACCAAGTGGAGCCCCGAGCCTCGAACCAAGAAGACTCGTCTGCTGCTGCCACCAGTGCGGCTCTGCAAGCATCACCACCTAAGAGATAATACCGCACTACCTTAATGTACTGAGTCCGTACTGCCTGCCACCCCCTGAGCGAGGCGCGGAGTCCCCAAGCTCCCAGTGCCCCCGACGTCATCTCATCCAAAGTTCAAGGTTGCATGCATCTGACGGACTGACTCAGTGAGTCCGATCCGTTCAAGTCCTGAGCCGCTGGCGGCCGGGCCCGGCGCTGTGCGCCAGCCGCAGTGTGTGTTAACTACGGTCCGAAATTCCCGGAGTCCCGTGTCATCGCCGCGTGACTGGAACTCCGGGAGTCCCGTCGACTCGGAGGCTCGCCGCGGCACGCCGCGGCCGGCGCCGCCGGGCCCGGCAGCCTGGTCAGTCACTTTTACTCAAAGTGATCGGTCAGTGAACCGCTGTGCGTGACCGGCCGCTCAACAACTATTTAAAGCTTGATTATACTACCACATATTTATGGTCGTAGTATAATCTGTATCTAATATTCAGAACTGAAAATATTTTTAATTCTGTTGATAAAGATATTAATACTATTTTTATGATATTGTACCATGTAAAAGTATTCGAGGACTTCTGTACCACATTCTAAAAAACTCAAAGCAACCTCTACGCCATCATTGTAGTCTGAATAGGAAAATTTCATCTGCAATGCTCAAAATTTCCAACATAATTTGAATATTAATACTCTGTTGTGATTTTTAAATATTATTGTTACTGTTTATTAAAACATGGTCAGAAAACTTTTATAAAAAACGAGCGGCGGCATGTACATCCTCGACATCCACGGCAGGTGGGAGGAGGAGGAGGACGAGGACAACCAGGACGAGGACGAGGACGAGGACGAGGACGAGGAGTGATGAGGAGGACGAGGACGAGGACGAGGAGTGATGAGGAGGACGAGGACGAGGACGAGGACGAGGACGAGGATGAGGACGAGGAGGACGAGGACGAGGATGAGGACGAGGAGAACTAGGACGAGAACGAGGACGTGGACGGGGACGGGGAGGAAGCAGTGGATGAAGAGGTGGAGGTGCCTGGGTGAACGGATGAACAGAAAGAAAAATTCTTGAAACACGCAAGAGAGGAAGTATAATCCACCTATCCATGGGAAATGCAGTAGGAGATGCCAGAATCCCTCGATGTTTGTCAACGATGAGAATTTGTACTTTGGAGTATATGAATCTTTGGTGTTGAGTGTGTATTTCGTAACATTGTTTATCCTTTGTTCCATCTATCAACCTCTTGTCTCACATTTCAATGGTGAAATTCTTTAGTAATGACTATTTGATTCACCATAAATTTCCTATCACGTTGACTAACCAGCGGTTTTGTCAGGTCCTTCAAGCAGATCTATACTGCTGTTGACAACATTCTGAAAAGGTGATGTCTAGCTGTCAAGCCCAGCGTCTTTATTCACTCATGCCTCCTCTTCTTGTTTCTTTCAGGAAAATTCTGTTCTCACAGCAGATTGCGGGATTCGCTCGCTTTGGGGCGGCAGCAGGGTGTGCTCTGTTGTGGTTCACACATCCCCATGGTAAGCTAGGATCATCCGTTACCTTGTTTGCCTCGTTGAATCTGCAATGGCAGGCGTGAACTTCATTCAGGGGGCAGTCAACGACATGGTCAACCCCCCTCCTCCCAAGATTCAGGAGGAGTAAAGTGTGTCCTCTTACAGGGTGCATGTCACGCAGTCAGCTATACATATGAGATCCTTCTCGTTAACAGAGCAATAAAGCACAGGGAAAGTGTGGAATTTTCATCCTTTTGGGCCTCCGCACTTTCTTACACATCTCAAGCATCTTTACTGTTTGTGTGATTCAGAATAGAATCTTTGCTTCAAGCAATGCAACGAGCTTCATTCCCCCAACACCAGCCTATTCCTACATATCACAAGCTAATTTAACTGAACTGGTTGTAGATGCTCGAGGGATCGGCAGCAGGTCCTGGCACGGTGGCAGCGGGATCAGTGCTGAAAGGGAGGGGAGAGGGTGTGTAGGCAGCCTTTTAGAAGAAGCTGTCAGATTAAATCCAATGAGACTTTCCGCATAGACCTGAGGGAAAGTCCAGGATCCGCATGGTGGGGCTCCGCAGGAATAGTTGTCGACGATGTCGAAGTCGGTGCTTCCTGTTGTTATCGAGGTGGTCAGGACATTACAGCACTGCGAACATCTCATGATTGGGTTTGAGGATAACAACGCGGGGAACATCAAAGCAATAAAATTTCTGCATTCTTCTCCACTCTTGATCTCTTACCGTCAATGCCAGCGTTGGCAACGTATGCCTCGTAAACGGGATCCGGGGTGAGGATGGTTCTGCAACCCGATCAGAGACCGACCATAGGATGAACATTCATGTGAAGCTGATATGGATATTATGCACATAAGTTTGCAAAGGGCAGGACAGGACAAGACAAAACGACACATCAAATGCATAAACAACCCACCCACCCAAGACACATTTTTGTGTGTTGCCTCCTGACACATATCAACTACCGAAGACCGATATAGAACGAACACAGCAGCATGCATAGCGACCAACAAGAATCAACCCGTATCTCGCTCAGTCCTTGTTCAAACTACAAAACACCTCAGCATCCTTTGTGGATAACGAACTCTAAATTAGGCTGCCTTCTCCTGTTCTCCCACTCCCCTGACCCCACACTTGATCATTGATAATCAAGAAGCTGCTTGCTTCAATTCTCACTCTCACACTTTCACAGCATCTCGTCGCCTTCTCCCAGTTTGAAACGTGTTGTTGCATACCCAAACCTCGCATCCCACCTGGTCTACATATCCTCTCTCACTGCTACCTCCCAGCTCGTCATCACAACTCAGAGCAACGCTTCCATCAACCTCCATCATCAACCTCCATCATCAACCTCCATCATCAACCTCCATCTCTCCCTCTCTTTCGGCTTCATCTCTTACCCTCGAACAAGCTTCAGTGCCGGGATCATCGAGAGGATCATGGCGGCGGCGTCCCTTGATGTTGCCTCTTCGTGCGTAACGGTGTTTCTATAACGGTTTCCAACCCGGCAAAGGGCCGGCCCGGCCGGGTTGCCGCCGGACACTGAGAGGCTCGACCTTCTCAGTGGTGCTGGATATGAGGGTGATGATGTTGAGGCTGCTGGACATCAAGATGGAGTGGGCAGGAGAGGTATGAAGGAGGAGGAGAGGAGGAGGTGGTGGTGGTGGTGGAGGAGCAGATGGACGAGAAGGAGCAGCAACGGCAGCGGAGGCGGAGTAGGGAGCAAGAGCAGGAGCAGGAGCAGGAGCAGGAGCAGGAGCAGGAGCAGGAGCAGGAGCAGGAGCAGGAGCAGGTGCAGGAGCAGGAGCAGAGCAGGAGCAGGAGCAGGAGCAGGAGC
>NW_005434610.1:212034-218315 GCF_000315625.1 Guillardia theta CCMP2712
GGTGAAGCTGTCGACGTTGCTGGACAAATGGATGGAAAGGCCGGATAAAGTTTGTGGGTGGTGGAGAGGAGGAGGTGGAAAAGGTGGGTGAGATCCAGATGAACGATCAGGAGGAGCAGGCGCAGAACAAGGAGCAGGAGCCCCAGCAAAAGCAGGAGCAGGAGCCGAGAGGAGGATGGAGGAGGAGAGGAGATGGACGAGGAGGAGAGGAGATGGAGGAGGAGGAGAGGAGGATAGACGAAGAGGAGAGGAGATGGACGAGGAGGAGAGGAGGTGGACGAGGAGGAGAGGAGGATGGAAGAGGAGGAGGACGAGGAGGAGAGGAGGAGAGGAGGAGGAGGAGGAGGAGGAGCTGTAATCACCTTCATTGGCTGATACCTAGTTCTTGCCTTCCGTGAATCGTGATAGAGAGATGATGGACGACAGTGTCGGTTATGTTGCGCCTCACCTTTGATTGCAATACAGGCATGGATACTTTTCGAGATGACTGTTTACCGCGTGGTCGAATCATCGTCAAGAGCGATATCGTGGTTAGGGACAAAATTTCCCAGGTGAAGACAATTGCAACAGCTCTATAAGACCTCGGTTTAAGGCTAATGCTTCGCAAGAGGTTGGCTCGACAATAGATATATTCCGAGTCCGGTGAAGCGGAATATACAAAATGGTGTCTTGTGTTGTAATCATGTTTTCGCCTCATGTTGATATTGACAGGAAATGCTGTCTTGTGGTTTCTTGCATTCTCTCTTGGCCATGCCTTCACTTGGAGCAATCTTGTAGATACATCGAAGTTTGTGTTGCGAACCTCGCAAGCGGTTTGCTTTCGATCTTCAAAGATTCTACAGTGTCATGCTCACGGTGCTCCTCCATGTTCTAGGTGGCAGCGTTGCACGCTGCTTGTTTCATCTGCTGCTTCCTATTGGATCCCGGCACCATCAAGCACCAAGGTTCATGAAAAAAGCCTCCTCGAGGGAGTGAATCGACTCGATGGACAGATAGCAACAGCGAAAGGGTTGATCCTGAAGACGCTCGTTACTGCTCAACATGCAACGTAGCACGTCCCCTGCGATCAAAGCATTGTTCGAATATGTACCATCGAAAGGCTGTGGGATAACATCTCACCCGCTCCTTTGCAGACTGTGTAATCGCTGTGTAGCAAGATTTGATCATCACTGCGAATGGACCAACAATTGCGGTGAAAAATTTGAATCCTGCGAGTCAACAACGATTGGTGAGTTTAACCCTTCCATCCTTTTAAAACAAATGCAGTTGGTGCGAACAATCACATCTACTTCCTTCTGCTCCTTGTGTAAGGCCAGTGCTTGTCTGGTACTTGTGAGAATCGATGGCAGGTTTTGTGATACGGACATGATTATATGTTTATTCCTTTTATTCTCGAATCTCGGCTCCATTCTGAGGTGAACTGCTTACAACAGTACAAAATTGAAAGAGCCTCATTGTATTTCACAGTTGGTTAAGCTGTATTTTCCTGCTCTTGACCATAATCTTTGTTTGGCACCTCCTTGTCGATCAGGTGACTTCCATTACCTGATTTTTGACAATGAGCTGATCTTCATTGAGCAGATACGATTGATTTCTAGAAACTTAACGCTGAACGAGCGATTCTTCAGCGAGAGGTTTGATAGAAGCAACAAAACCAATATTGACTTGAGTCAGATATGAGTACCTTGCGGACAGCAACGGCATGTTCTACAATCCATTCGATCAAGGAATGGTAAGACAAACTCTAAGTCAAAGCTTCAATTCAACCACGCAGAACTCACAAAATGTTTCACGTGTTAATCCATTCATCTCTGAATGTCACACAGGTCAAGAATTGGATTGAGTTTCTAGGTTGCGGTGAACGTCGATGGTTGAAAGACCATGTGTACACAACAGGTGACATGTTATTAGATGAGAACATGCTGCGAGTATGATAGTCTTGCTTACAAAGAGACACTCTCGTCGACAACTGGCGATCCTGAAAATTCCCAAGGAATGCCTTCAGGATACGAAGAAACAAGTTTAGTGAATGGACTATGACAGCATGTTTGAATCAGAGCTAGCCTCTCAAAAGGCATCTTGCTCCCTTTCCCGCTGCACAATCACAAATGACAACGAAAGGGAGCACCCCGGAAAGATTGAGGAACAGAGCAACGAGCGAGTCCTGAACGAATCTATCCCGTTCGACTTTCAATCACAAAAAAGCTATTCATAGACAACCCCCCCACACATCAGCAGTTTAGGCCTTCACGAGAGGCATTCCACCTATTCAAAATGTTGGCATGGATGACAACAGCACCGTTATTCTATACCTGAGGCACCCCATGCGTCCAATGCTGACTTCTTTCCGTTCGCCATCACCTGACAAGAAAATCAGGAGAACAAAGAAGACACAACATCTCACATCTCTGGTGGATGACTTGGACAATCCCTGCTCGCTCATGGCTTGCTTGAACATCTTGTACTCGGCTTCAGTGACGGGCTTAGCTGCGAATGGTTTTCAGTCTCACAGGAAGAGCCGAGTGCAGATGAGATGAGGAAGAGTACAGCGATGAACAATCATGAAATGCACATCAAGACTGTGATAGGTGAACCGAGAGAGCACGACGAAAGCACATGAACACATGTCGTCAGTAAGTACATATGAGAGCCCGTGTTATGAAAAAATGGTCAAGAATTGGGAGCGGGGAACGAGAATGACAATGAAAACGCATGAGAAGAGTGGACGAGAAAGCAGCAAGAGCACTCCATGAGGAAATGTGAAAGGGGAAAGGACTCGGACAATGTGGAAGGAGGGAGATGAGGTAGGAGAGACAGCAGGGGTGAGTTGGGTAGCTGACTGATGGACGGGAAGGTTGGACAAGGAGATGAAAGAGATCGAGGGAAATGGGAAAAGGACATGAGGGGGACGAAAAAGGATTAACAGGAGGAGGAGAGGAGGAGAGGAGAGGAGAGGGGCAGAGGGGGAGAGGGGGAGGGGGAGAGGAGGAGAGGAGGAGACGATTACAGGAGAGGAGACGATTACAGGAGAGGAGAGGAAGAAGAGGCAGGAGGGAGGGAAGTTGTGTGTGCATTTCTGCATTAATTCGCTTACCGCCAGAAGCGACCTTGAGCATGCGGGTGAACATAGCGGACGACTGAAGGGACAACTGGCGGTTCAAACTTTGAAACTTTAAAGTTTCTGAGCTAACTTTATCAGAGTGGAATGTTGAGAAGTTGAACTTGCCGAAACTTGACTTGAGTGACTTGAAACTCGGCCGGGCGGACTGAGCGGCCCGGCCGTCCGCCGATCATCGGATGACGGTCAGTGACTCTTCCGGGATGCGGCATGCTTCGGAACTCACTTTCGGCAAGCGGCCAAAGGCGGCAGCCGGGCCAGTGATCAGACCCCGGGCTCGACGGGCACCGTCCGGGCCCCGTCCGACACTGGCCGGGCGGCAGTCGGAGCCGCCCGGCGGGCGGCCGCCGCCCCGGTGCCGCGGTGGCTCGGACCGAGCCTCAGTGTGACGGTGGGCGGGCCCGCGCGCATTTGAACTGTCACTCGGAACTTCACGGTCCACCGTGACTCTCGGGCTGACGCACCGCGCGGCCCGCATGTCGGAACTGTCGGTCCCGGATCTGCCCGCGGCGGCGGCCGCGACTCTGACTTGCTAGGACGGTGGAGTGAGTAACCGGTATATGATGCGATATGGATGACGTGGCACATATAGCTTCCGTAGCTCAGTCGGTCAGAGCGAACGGCTGTTAACCGTTAGGTCGCAGGTTCGAGCCCTGCCGGGAGCGAGAAAATCTTTTTGTGAGGGATTGTTGAAATGGCGAGAGAGCGCGGGGAAGGAGGCGTACTTTTTGCAGGAGGACGAGGAAAGCACGAGCAGAAGCACGAAGACGAGAGGACGAGGACGATGGGAACAACAAGAACGGGGAGGGGAAGCACGAGGACGAGAGGACGAGAGGACGAGAGGACGAGAGGACGAGGACGATGGGGAGGGGAACGACGAGGACGAGGGGGGTAGCAGGACGATGAGCAGGAGGGGGAAGAAGCAGACGATTCATACTGTGCACTGACTTATGATCGCATGCAGCGGCCGCTGTTCCATCGTCTCCTCCTCATGTGCTGCCTGGACGGGTGAGGAGTTGAAAGTGATGCTTCTGTTTAAATTGCCGCTGTAAGGGAGGAGACGGATGTACAGAAACAGAACAGGCAGGAGCGAGTGAAGGACGTCGGCTTCATCCTCGTCTTCTTCCTAACGTGGGAGCTGGTGGTGGCGACGTGTTTCCTCCTCACTCCCGTTCCTTGCAGCGCCCTGCTCCTCCTGGCCACCATAGGAGCCTGGCTGGTCATTATACCTAACTTCGCCTCCCTCGTCTCCCTCTCTCCGGCCATCCTCTCCTTCCTGGTGGCACACCATGCCATGTACGAGCACGCACAGCGAAGGGGGAGGCTGATGATGAACGAGGAAGATGCAACCTGTCTTTGCTGCGCTGCTGGAGGACAGCGACCGTTCGTCCCCCTGGCGACTTCAAACAATCATGTGAGATGGTCGGAGGCGAGGAGGAGGGGCGAGACAGGAGGCAGCAGGAGAGGAGAGGCAGCAGAGGAGAGAGGCGAGAGGGTAGAGGGAGAGAGAAGGGAGGAGGGATGCAAGGAAGGAATGGGAGGAGGAGCAGGGGGTACAGCAGGCAGCATGCAGCTGGGACTGACTCCTCTTCAGCCCCGAGCTCGGTGATCAAGAGGAGGAGGGGGGCCACCCCCTACGACTTCGCCGCGTTCGAGCTGATGAGGAAGCGGCCCTGCGACAAGTGCATGTCGCTGTCGGGGTGGGAGGAGGAGGAGAGCGACCGATGGCATCACTGTGGAGTGTGAGGAGCTGGGAGGATGCTGGAGGCGGGAAGATGAGGGAGTTGCTGGTGCAGGTGCAAGAGGTGCGTCCCCAGGATGGACCATCACTGCCCCTGGCTCAACCAGTGTGTGAGTCTCAGCTCCTCCCCTTCCTCAGCCTCTCCCCCTCCTCATCCTCCTCGCCCACGCTGTCCCTTCCCCTCCTCTACTTGACCTCCTCCTCCGCTTGATCTCCTCCTCCTTCACTTGTTCCCCCCTCACCACCTTGCGTCATCCTCTCGCAACCTACACTTGCGCAAACCCTCTCCTGTTCGCTCCCCTTCCCCATGCAGCTCTTCTGCCTACTCCTCGCTCTTCATTTGACCTCTCTCACATGCCGTTGCAGATCGGTCGGGACAACTATCGGTACGTCTCACGTCCCCTTCCTGTTGCCTCTGACCCTCCTGGACCTCCTGCCTCTTGCTCCCCTCCACTAGTCCACATCTCCTCCTCGTACTTGACCGCACTTGCTCTTCTCCTTCCTCCGCTCCCTCTCTTCAACTCTCCTTTTTCCCTCTTCTCCCTGTTGACCTCCTCCCTTCTCTTGACATGACGATCAAGGGATTATGTTCTCGTGCTCCTCGTCTTCCTCTACTGCTCCATCTGGATGCTCGGCATGTCGGTGAGCTCAGCTCTCCTCTCTCCTCTCTCCTCTCTCCTCTCTCCTCTCTCCTCTCTCCTCTCTCCTCTCTCCTCTCTCCTCTCTCCTCTCTCCTCTCCCTCCTCTCTCCTCTCACCTGTCTCCCCATGCCCCTCATCCTCCACTCACCCCAGGCTCTCATCGTCTTCGACAAGTCTAAGACCTTCGAGCTCCCGGCCGGGCCCAAGGGGCTACTCTGGTTTCAACAGCTCCTCCACCTCCTCTCCCGCGACCTCGTCTTAGCCAGGAGCATCCTCATGTCGGTGAGCCCGATCCCGCAACATCGCGAGCGCTCGAGCGCGTGAGGCTGCGGCAGGTCTTGTGCTTCATCGCGCTCCTCATCTGCGGACCTCTTGCAGGCTGGGCTCTGCTCCTCGCCTGGGTGAGCAAACGACCTACTCCTCCGCCCTTTCCTCCTCTCCCTCATCATCATCAACATCAACATCATCATCATCATCATCATCATCATCATCATCATCATCTTCAACATCAAGGATCACAACAACAATATCGCTGATGTCCTCGCCATCATCTGCTCCTCCCCTTCCCCTTCTTCACACTCTCCTCAGGCAGGCGTCTCCAACGTCGACTTCATGAAGAATATCAGGAGCAAGCTTCAAGGGGTGGTACTTCCCTCCTCCCCAGCCCCAGGGTCTACCTGCTCCTCATCCCCATCCTCCTCCTCATCCCCATCCTCCTCCTCGTCCCCATCCTCCTCCTCGTCCCCATCCTCCTCCTCGTCCCCATCCTCCTCCTCGTCCC
>NW_005434610.1:218415-234264 GCF_000315625.1 Guillardia theta CCMP2712
CCCTCCATCTGACCATCAGCAGCACCACCAGACCCCCCAGCTCGACGCGTCATCATCTGAGGGCATCAACGGTCTTATTGTAAAGAAAGCAGCAGCACTTGTATCCAATGACTGCACGAGATCGTTCACGAGGACACGGCGGCAAGGACCATAGGGCGAGCTTGCACGATATGAACCTGCGGCTCCTTGCTGTCCAGCACCACCACACCCTCCACGTCCTGCTCCGTCCCTCGCTCCTTGGCCAGCAGCATCACAGCCTTGGCGATCCTCTTGATGAGCGATGAGCGAAGAGCCTCGTCGGTGTGGAGGGGGATAGATGAGTAGTCGATCACCTCCTCCTTCAGCTCCTTCCCCTTCCCGTCCGCGGGCACGAGAGCGAAGGAGAAGCTCGCGAGGGAGGAGACGGCGGCCTCTCCCTTGGACTTGTCGTAGGTGAAGCGATACGGAGTTCCTGCCTGCCCTGCACTTGCCAGCGTCTCTCCCATCCCGACGCACATCTCGATGTAGACCTGGTTGGGATCGCGGGTGATGGGGTTGGAGGAGAAGGCGATGAAGGATAGGTCCCCTGCCACCATCTGCTGTACCAGCACTCCCATCACCGCTTCCTCGTGCTTCAGCCCAGCTGACCTCCTGCTGAGCGCTGCTCGCTTCGTCCACAAGCTCTGCCACACTCTCGAGATGGCAGATGCGAGCGCCTCCTCCTCCTTCACCTCCACGTTCGCGATGGAGTCGTACAGCCCAGCTCCGCTCACCTTCTGCAGGTCCTCGCAATTCGCGCTTGAACGCACCATTACTCGCGCGTCAGCTGGGAACGATCGCATGATCGCACTCGTCACGTCCTTGGGCACCTTCCACTCCGACGATGCGAACGATCGCATTCTCGCCGCCAGCTCCTCCGCCAGCTGCCCTGACGTTGCCTGCGCGTCGAACTCCTTGGCCTGCTCCACGTATCGCCCCCAGCTGGGCTTGGCAGCTTTCATCATGACTCCGAAGGGCAGGGCACAGCCGGGCGGAGCCTTGAAGTCAGCTCCTCCCTTGGCTGCGATCCTCGAGATTTCCCCGGCGGCTGCCGACTTGGCTCCACATGTCTCCTCCGACGCCTTCTCGCACGCCAGGACCTCCGAGACCGTCAGGTCCGCGTTCGACTGCAGGTCAACCACTGCAGCCGCCTCCTCCTCCTGCCCCCTCTCGGGCCTCAACTCCGTGCGCGACACTGTGACTGAGCCTCCGACATTCACGTTGAGCTCCACAAATTGACCCCAGCTGGAGCCTTGCTTGCCCTTGAGCTCCTTGAACGCCTCAGGGCCATCGCTGCAAACGAACACAACACCCTGCTGCCTTGCCCGCACGCCCAAGTGAGAGAGGAGGGGGAGTTCCTCCGCCAAGACGATGCCCTTCACAAACGGCGGAATATCTTCATCTCCCTGCTCACAGCTCAAGGTCAACAACGGAAGAAGAGGAGGAAGGGGGGGAGGAGGGAAGCAGAGCAGGAAGGAGGTTCCCGAAGGGATAAGAGGGACAGCCATGTTGGGAGGGGAAGGAGGAGGAAAGAGAAGATGGGAGGAAGGAAAGGAGCGTCAAATCGCAGCACCTCTGCATGCTCCAGGAAGGCAATCAGAGGCTCCGTTTCTCCTCCCTTGTGATGATCCAGCAAATTGGCGAGACTTTGATGCTCCACCAGCCGCCCCGCTGCTTTTCCAGGCTGCAGGGCCGCCCAGGGAGGAGCGTTCATGGCCTTCTTGGCGAACTTGATGGAGGCTGTAAGGATGCGGGAGAGCTGGAAGACGACGCTTGCTCGGACCTCCGCCTTGCAGGGGGCGAGAGACGTTAGAGGAGAGAGAAGAGAGGGGCAGGCGCTACCTCGACGAAGACAGCAGCAGCGTGAGGGTCAACCTGAAGCGAATTGCCGAGCGGTCCGACGTGGGCGAGGAAGAGGTCCTGCATGGCGTCGGAGAACGAGGTGCACAGGCGAACTGCGAGAGGGTGAGGAAATTGTCTTGTTCCGCTCTCCTTATGACTCACTTGAGCGATCTAGCCAGGCCTTGAGCCGATGGAGGTTGAGGGAGGAGGACGAGAGCATCGCTTCTCCCTGTTGACAACCCAGTGAGCGATAGCTGGAAGCGCAGGATTCATCGCTACCTCCTTCCTCAACGCTTCTGCTTCTTTCACATCCACGGACTCGGAAAGGTATCCGTTTTCAAGCGCGCCTATCGCCGCCTCCACTGCCATCTTCCAGTCCAAGTTCGCTCCTTGTCCTTCTAAGATCTGAGCTGCCTCGGCCAGTAGCACAAAGGCAAACTGAGAGCAAGTGAGAATAGCAGTAAAATCGATCTCCGTGAAGAAGCAGTGACGGGATCCTCGTCTCAACCGTCTGCCTGTCTTCTTACCTGCTCCAACGAGACGTCGGTCAGTCTTGCTCGCTGCTTCGCCTCGCCATGTGGGACAGTGGAGATGAAGGAGTCAAAGTTCTTTCTGAGCTTGATCAGCGCCTTCAACTTCGCACGGAAGTCTGAGCTCGTCCTGTTTCCATCGTGGTACAAGCAGAAGGCAAAGTTCAGACGATGACGCGTCAGTGAGCAACATTCGTACCTCTTCTGCGACAAGAACTCATCTATCAGCTTGATTCCTTCCGCATTTGGTTCTCCCTTGCCCTTCATCTCCGTGAGGCGATCCTCGAGCCCACCAGCATTGAAGAATTCTCTCAGCTCAACCTGCCTCAATCAATCAACGCGGGCTAGGCCCTTTAAGAGGTCAAGAGACCATGAAGATGCGCATCTGCTCCATGAAGGCCGCGCTGTAATGTCCTGATTCTGCCTGCTTCATGATCCGTTCGGCAGTCACGAGGTCCTCCTGCAAGGGGCGTCAATGGCATGGCAATGGCGTCGAAATGGCAACCGGGCCGGCACATCTGTGCAGCTTGTTCTGCAGGTTGTGCTTGATGTCGTCTTTCATTTCCTTTGGAATGTCAGAGCGATGGGCAATGTCTCGGATCCTTGTCAGGGGGACCTTTCGACACCATCACACAGAGAGCAAGGAAAAGAAGATTTAAATTGCACTTGAGCTGTGTAAGCCGACGAATATGACGGGAGGAGAGGATGAATTTTGCGGATCACTATCATGACAGTCAGGGAGCAGACGAAAAACGAGGGATAGAAGTTACCGTAAGCATTTTCAGGAGTTTTTTTAATCTTGTCAAGCGCCTCGTCGATCGCACTGCAGATAGACGAATGTTACAATCATGCGGATAAAAACAGCAAGGCGGAGTGGGACAGATGAGAAAAGATTCGATGCGGAGTGCACAAGATAAGGAAGACTTCATGCCTGGCCATCATTGAATGGTGGTTCGGCCGATAATGCCGCCCATCCTCTACGCATGTGACCTAGAAGGAGGGAGGCGAGGCGAGGAGGAGGAACCAGGGAAGAAGGGGGGAAAAAAATGTCACAAACCTTGCTAACATCGCATGCCGATTTGGGCGGTTGTGCCCTCCCACATCGTAACAAGGAACCTAATCTTTCTACTCAATCGCTCATCACATTCTTGTGGATCGGAGGAGAAATGAACAATCCTCTTCTGGAAATGACAACTGAAGCTCTGTTGGCTCCAGGTTGAAATCACCTGCCCCGTGCTGAGGAAGTGCAGGTATATGGCGATCATCGCAAGGTGGGAAGTTTCCGGTTCTTGCTGATTGAAACCAGATGCCGTCGCAAGATCTAAAGGACTATTCAGTACCACCAGGAGTGCATGGATCTGAATCACTCTTATCGTAGAAAAGTGTCTTCACAAATTCCAGCTTCTGCCGCCATGATCCCTACAAACATCAATGGCATCAGATATTGTTCGATGGAGGCAATAAGATTCTACATTCTCTTGGTTTGCCTTCACGATCGCAGCACCAAACTTGTCAAGCTCTTTGGAAGTTATCTGCCAGTCGACATGCCCTGCAAAACTTTGACCTTCCCTTCTTGACAAAACTCAGAACCGACCCGAAGGCTTATGGTCGTCCCTCTTGCTCGTTCCGTGGCTTCTCTCGATCTGAAATGGAAAAGTCAAGACGGAACAGGCGCCATATGTGACGAATGAACAACAGCAAAGCTGCAAACAAAAGTACTGATGATGCCACGAGTCGTGATCACCTTGCTCGACGAATGCGAGTGGCTACCGGATCCTCCAGCGTCAATGCCGACGGGAGAATCGTGAAATTCTCCCTTTGAGAGCACGTCCGATGTGACCTTGGGGATGGTGACCTTGATAGGCGAGCAAAGAGCACAGGAGTAGCCACCGTCAGCTTGCGATTCGACGAGCTTCCTTGTCCCTCCCATCGCAGGACCTTCCCTGAGTCACCAATGATGCAGTACCTGAGAAAGAAAGCAAGGTCAAACCACACAAAGGTGAGGTCAATCCATAGGTTTTGAACGTCAAGACGTGGCGGGTGATCATGAACGGCAACGACCAGGCTCGAAGAAACACTCACTTGTACTCGATGTTCTCGCCTTCATTCAACGAAACGCTTGCCTTCCACTTCGGAAAGTCTGAGGAGGCGATGACGGCAGGCGATATTCCGATACTCTCCTCGCTCACCTTTTCCATCCATCTTGATAGGGTTCTTCCATCGCCCCAAAGAATCACAGGATCCCACAAGACCTTCCAATCTTAGTCTCAGCTCACGACTATGAACCAAGTTCTTCACCAACACACTCCCCGAACTTCGTGCTGTCGCAAGTCGTGACAAACTTCACGTTTGAGCCGCCGCCTCGCAGGTTTCTGTGACGGGGGAAACATTGTTGAGTCAGAGGATAACGACTTGGAACATCGGCTCACAGTCTGCTGCTGGAAGAAACTGCACTCCCCGGCTGAAATCGCCATCGGAGGCTGTCGCTGCTTATCTCACTGCATGAGCACTTTGCGAGCAGGAATGAAACCAAGAGTGCCAGGGCTCCGGCGATGAAACTTCGCATTTTCGGTCTGAATGAGCACAGTCAAATAGCCGGTTTACCAAGTTGAATGACAATATCTCTTCATTTATCACACACTCATCTTCCATCACATTCCATAGTCTATCACAAGTGTTGTCTTGTCTCCCCTCCTTCTCCTGGACATCGTCATCAACTTGTGCATCCTGCCTCTCGTACATGTGCTCCTTCTCCTGATCCTTCCCCTGATGCTCCTCCTCGTCATGCTCCTGCTCCTTTGTCTGTTCCTCCTGCATTCTTGCGTCCTTCCAGCATCACCCCACCCCATCAGATGATGATCCTGTGATGACACTACCCTCATATCTAACTAAAACGTACCCGTGATTACATGTAAAAAATACTACCCCACCCCACAGATCCTGACAAAGATCCGATTAGGGAACGCGATGGAGGAAAAGCAGTGAGGGAGAGAAAAAACAGCAAGGAATGTTGCTGGTAATCTTCATGACAATGAATAGAACTGAGCATTTTTGCGAACAAGCTTGACTTCAGTGCTGAATGTGTCAGGATTAGGAAGCAGGAGCTCATTCAGGAAAGTATGAGATGCAAGCTCCCTTCGTACTCCTCAAGGTGAACAAGGCATGTGCTGTGATGAAAGACAAGTGCATTACAGGGGATTCGAACAGAGGTGATAGAGAAATGATTGGTGAAAGGGGAATCATGAAAGTGAAGGTCAAGGTCGATCACTCAAAAGAAGTAACATTCTCGATCCTACATCATCCGGGCAAGAAGAGAAGGAATCGCTACGGATGATCTCCAATGGGTCGAAAGAGAAGAGGTGTACGCCAAACACTGAGTCATGTGGTACATACAATCATCTAAATTAAATCGTCTATAGCGCATAAAGAATAACTCCCGGGGTTGCAAAATCATTGTTCAACCAATTTCCCAAACTCCCTTTCCATACCTTCGAAAGAAGGTCTTGCCATCGCATTTCTGTCCCAGCAGCTGGAAATGATTTCATTCACATCCTCACCACCGTTGTGAGGATTTCCCAACGTGCTCCCCTCCTGCAACACTGCTTCTCTCACCTCGTGATCTGATTTCATCTGGTAAGGCATGTCTCCGTCCGACCACATCTCCCACAGCACCACACCGAAGGACCAGACGTCGCCGGGCACGGAGAGCAGACCAGTTCGTAACACTTCAGGAGCCATCCATCTTATGGGTGTCGCTATCTGCACCGTATCCCCTGTGGCTCCTCCGAGGCTCTCCGCGCCCCTCAGGATCTCGAAGAGCATATAGTCTCCAACCTTCACCTTCGTCTTCGTGTAGTCCGTCGGGTCGAAGGACTCGACGTGGATGTGCTTGGCCGCAAGGTTGCCATGAATCACTCCACAACAGTGCAAGTGATGCATACCAGAGCAGATCTGCCTTGCCATCTGCATCATGTTCTTCGTGTGCGTCTCATCCTCCTCCTTGTCTGCCAGCTGAAGCAGAGAGTCTAGAGTTCCCATCGAAAGATTTTCCACCACCAAGAGAAGCTCCCTCTCCAACACTGACGAAACTCCGATGATGTCAAGAACATGATCGTGCATTTCAAGATTATTGAGGCGATTCAGATCTGAGTTGACTCGGGCAAGTCGCCAGTCTTGCATGTCACACAAGGAAAGCAAGGTGACTCGCTTGGACACACCCTCTCCTGAGACCAGTTTCGCGAATCTGAATGTCTTGTAGTTTGTAAATCTGAAGGGTTCGGTCACATCCGAAAAATCCTGAAATTCAATCAGAGGAAACGAATGCATCTGAAGCCCGCTTCCACGGGGTAAAGGTGCTGTTGGCATCTGAAACTCTTGAGGAGAAATTTGTCTGTTCACTAGGGACGTCTGATTCCATGGACGGAGTGGCCCGGGTGCATAGGCCAGCTCTGAGGATGTTTGTGCAACCATCGTTTGCGTTTGAGCTCGAGCAGGGAGTTTCCTCAGCATCAGCAGCAGGATGAATAGAATCACCAGCGCTGACGTCGCCCCCACAATGACGACGGTCAAGGAACCTAGCGGCACCCACAGGCACGAATCCGATTCAGGCTCAGCATACAGCATGCCGGGGAAGCAGCGCCTGCACGACACCGAGGAGGTTCCATTGGGAGGAGCGAAGTAGCCCGAGGGACAGGAGAAGCAAGAAGTCGCAGCCTCCGTCCTGGAGTACGTCCCGCTAGGGCAATTCTGACAGACCCCTTGACTCGAGTTGAGGAATGTGCCAGGAAGGCAGGCTAGGCAAGATCCACTGGCATTGATCATGTATCCTTCCCTGCACGTCGTGCAAGTTGTTGCCGCAACACCCGAGTACTTTCCTTCTGGGCAGCTCCGACAAAACGTTGCTGATGTAGAGGTCTGGAACGTTTGTGCCGAACAGTTCTTGCAAGTTCTGTCTGGTGTCAAATATTGACCTGGCAGGCATGAAGGCGCAAAGAAGAATTGCCGGGATTGCACTGTCTTTATCCCTCCCATTAGGTCGCCATAGCTTTCTGAGCACGACGTATCAAGTGTGCTCGCCTTCTGATCGATACAAGACAACATCTTTTGATGTTCAAGAGCATGCATTGGATCTGAACCGACCACTAATCGGATATACAGTAACAGCGTAATAGCTGTCTGCATAGATCCAGGCATCCGAGGCTTGAAAGGTGATAGACCAGTTACAGACGGCATGTTGCAGTCACACTAGCGCAAGGAACTGATCATCTTGGTTCAGAATCGTTCTCCGGCAGGTCTGCAAAGAAAGATTCAGTCGCTGCAAATGAAAGATTGATTGCAATATTCACAATCAGATTTGTTTTCAATGGATGCAACTTATGTTTAAACCCAGGACACCAACTTTTCCTCCCTGCTCCGACCACTTCGGTACAACAAACTGCCGAGCATCTCAACAGCTCACTCGTTTGCTTCCTCTACTACGCTCGCTCGCTCCATCAATTGTCACTTCTCCTGAATGATTTGGCAATAACATACATCACCTCATGTTTCCTCCTCGCAACTCTCTCATTCTCATCACATCATAGGAGGCGCAGCTGAACAAACCTGCGGCATTCCGGCTGAAGTGGTTCAATCGAGTCCACCCCTCCCCTTGACCCCCTACCCCCCTATATACTACCGTTATCACCCTATTACCCCACATCCGTCTATAGTACCCACCCCTTTTTCTCTATTCAGACAAAATGGCAGGTATTGGGTCGTACCTACCCTCATCGATCCCCTCTTCAAAAAACCCTTTCCCCCGACTACCCCCGACGAGAATATACCACCCTTGTGTAGATTCTGAAAAATTTCCATCACACCCCTCCTATTCCGTCTAAAACTACCCATCCTCTTAGTTCTTCTGGACGACCCCTGGGTCTATCTTCTACCCCACCGGTAGTTACCTACAGCTCCTCCGATCAAGGACTACTGTACCGCTACAGCTGCTCGGAAACCTCTTGACTACCCCTCGTCACATTCCTACCCCTCCTTCGGCTGGGTGATCAGGTCCCGCCGTAAGGGACCAAAACACTGTCAAGTCCCCTACCACCCCTACCACCCATCTGCTCAGTGCAAACCTTGCAGATTCCAAAAACCACCCCCTGTTGGGGTCTTACACCCCGCCTACTACCCCTGACCCCCACCCCTGCCCAGGATGCTGCCATTTACGGTGGTGCGGTCACCAGCGACTTTTGGTCACCAACCGACTGACGCTTTTACACCCCGTTTTTCCCCATGGACTACCCCCCCTCATAGGATCATTTTCTATGATCCTACCAGTCGGACATCCCGAGTCCCCCATGGGTACCCCACCATATTTTTTTAAAATTGATCAGACCCCGCCACGTCCTCGGCATGCCTCCATCTCCCCCTGGTTTTTGCCCGATAATCCCACTAGTATATATACTTGCCATCAGCCCAGGCTTCCGTTGCCGCTGACTGAGTTTTAAAACATGATAGAGTACCCCACCCCCCACGTAATGTCCGCACTGCGGCAAGGAAATGCCGCCAGGACGGTACCGGGCCCTCCGAACTCCGGCATTCGGGATCCGGCGATTGAGTCGCGTCCGACTAGCCGGAATGGCGATGATGCGGCCGCGGCCGCCGGAGCCGGGCCGGGCCGGTCACCCAGGTGCCCCCCGGGCGCTGTCACTGTCACAAGTTGACTGACCGGTGACCCTACCGGACGCGCCCGTTCGCCGGAGGCTCCGAGGGTCACCAGGCCAGTCTTAGGCAGAGATCACCCTGTCATCATCTAGAATCGGGTACTATCAGGCTCGCCGGAGCATGAGCGGCAGTCAGTGATCTCCGACTAGCCGCGGCGCTCTTGTGAAAACTGCCGCATATACATCGGAAACTGATAAGTACTTCAAGTTCCGAGGCTTACTACCAACGCCGTGCCAGACTCCGGCGACATGGCATGATGGCGCTGATGAGGCTCAGCAACACACGAGGCTCTATCAAGACTCTTTCACGACTTTTTAAGTTCAACATGAGAGCTATCCGGTGGCATTGAAGCTCAACTCTTCCACCCGAATGGCTCAATGGCATTTGTTCGGCTCACCTATTATACAACTCCATCTTCTGTACCTACCTTGCTTCGACCGCTGAATTCAAGTGATGTGCAATGTGCAACGCTATTTCTTATCCATATTTCCTTCCAGCCTTCGAATCCTTTAATTTCTGATTGGAGCTGCTTTTCTGTATCTGACCAACTCAGCTGACATTCCCTCCACCATAACACCAAGATACCAACGGAAGTAGTACTCATTCCGAAGAAGAGCCCAGCGCGAGTTCTATCATACTTCAACAACGTACCCTGTTCTCCTGAGTAACTCTGAAAACAGATGTCGAATAAATTCGGCAGGACGCCAAAAAGAATCGTGAAAAACGAGATGGAAGCCAATCTGTACCGTTTTTTCAGAATCAATTCGTAACAAGCTCCTATTGGCGAAACGTCCCCCGCTGCCAATGCTGCAATGGAAGTTTCTAGCAGGTTCATGAACACTCCAAGTCTGTAGAGAATTTCTGCTAGGTTGTCTTGCTCCGGTAATGACGGCTGCCCCAGACACACGGCTACTATTGAAGAACAGAATGCAATGGAGGCGCTTATTACATGAGGTTTCCCTTGGGTGATTTCAGCAAAGCATTGTCCCAACGCAAAAATGAGACACGCGGAAAGAATCATCAATCCCGCAATCTTCAGGTCAAAAGGTGATTTGGTTATCAGCAACGTTTGAATCAGGACAATAGTAAGTAGAACGTTGTACGCCTGCATTGCCCTCATCTCACCGAAGAAGGAACCGCATGACATTATGCAGAATAATTCTATCAAGATGTTCCACAACTGAACATAATTGATCCTAGAACTTATGTTCGCAAATTCAGTTGTATCAGCATCCGTCGAATTTTGATAAAAGATTTGAAAGCAGGCAATTGCAGTAACGATTTCTCGTATGATACCCCGAAGTGGAAAATGATACAACCTTCTCTTCAAGTATTGAATGGTGTCAGCATACCCAGCGCAATTATCCCACAAGGTAACAAACAGCTGCGCAATCAACAAAATCACCCAGGGAACCAATAAAATAGGAACCAACAATTTGAAAAGAGGTGTCTGGTAATTATGTTCTCCTCGTGCTTCAGTTTCCTGCGACATATAAACAGCTTGATAGGTTGCGATTGCTATTGCTGCTGCGATTGTCCCCACAGCAATCTGTGCTCCTAGATTATTGTTACATTTCTTCATGCAGTCGTGCCTGAATGATAGCTGAAACCCTTTTGATTCCGATGAATTAGGGCCGAGTGAAACCAAAACCCTTGCATTTCCTGTTGGGATCAGTATCAGCTCTTTGTTGGATCTGTTCGTGTACTGCCAATTAAGTTACAGTCATGTGCTGAAGCGCAAGACTGAACTTGTAGGCTATCCACAGCGACGTCTAAGTTGATTGACGACATATAAATCTTAAGCGTGCTCCATGCAGGTTTGCCAAATAGAGTCCAATTACAAGTGAGATTACTGTGATTACTGTCCATCGTTATCGTTCCCGCGAATGGAGATAGAATCGCGCTGTCAGCATAAGGGAACATTTGTTGGCAAAGACAATCTATACAGCTGCTTGAGCCGTTGCGAGTGCAAAGCGGGCATAAATTGCAATACGAGGATCCCTGTTTATCAGTGTAAGTGCCAGTTGGACAATCTTTGCAGTACGTGGATCCCTTGATGTCTGCATAAGTGCCAGGTGAACAGGATTTGCACAACGTGGATCCCTTCGTATCTGCATATGTACCAGCTGGACAGCCGTGGGCACCTTCACTTGCATCCACCAGCAGGCAGCACAGGAGACTAGCAAGCAGCTTCTTCCTCCTCCTCTCGTCGCTCATCGTTCTTGCTCGTCAAACCTGAGGGCCTCTGCTAGGAAGTCAAGGCTAGGTAGGAATTGTATTCATTTTATTTCACTCAAATAAATACCAACCCGCCTCAGACTGGAAGGTCTTTTATCTTTTACTCAAATTATTCAGTACTGGACCCGGAAGGTGTGAGTACCCCTTCTTATCAGCCTGACAGTTTTTTCGGGATCTGGTGGGGTAGTCGCTCAGGGGGCCATGCAATCCTGGAATGCTGGAAGTGGAAGATGACGGCGAAGCGAAGGTGAGAAAGAGAGGAGAGGGGAGAGAGGAGAGAGGAGAGAGAGGAGAGAGGAGAGAGGAGAGAGGAGAGAGGAGAGAGAGGAGAGAGGAGAGAGGAGAGAGGAGAGAGGAGAGAGGAGAGAGGAGGAGAGAAGAGAAAGAGGATAAGAGGAGGTAACAGTGGAGAGAATGGAGCAAGAAGGTGATGGAGAAGATAAGAGAGGAGGATGAAGGGAGATGCGGTAAGAGAGGAAAGGGAGGAGGGGGAGAGGGAGAACGAACGGAGGAGAGGAAACAGGAAGGGGAATCAAAGATAAAAACCGATGTTATATGGGACAAGAAGTCATTGGGGAGGTAGAGGGATTAACGAAATGTAAAGACTGCGAAGGGAGGAGAATGAGACTAGGAGAATTCACTACTGAAGTCAAACTAAAGGAATACACACGAGATCACAAGAAGTTCATAGAACACTCTTCACCATACGTGCTCATCGCAGCTCTGACATAGAGACTGAGGGCAATTTGTTGAACTTATCCAGCAGATGAGAAAGACAGAGAGGAGACGAGCGGCCTCATTGAGGAGGTTCTTTTAATCTCTCAGCTTGCGACCTCTCTGACTTCAGGAGGAAGAAGGGTCAAGCTCTGCTGTCTTCTCCTTGTATCTAGTGCCTCCATCGCTCAGGTCGCGCACGGCTGCAGCTCTTCTTTCCCCATCCCGTCCTCAAGGTCTGGCAGGTCTTCGCCCTCGAGAAGCCAGCGGTGCATGTCCGTGCGTGCGAGAAGAACAAGCTTCACGAAGTGATCAACAAGTGAGGACTTCTCCCTTCCCCATCTCCACATCCTCCTCGGCCAAGTCCTTTCTGACCTCGTCCTCGTCCTCGTCCTCGTCCTCGTCCTCGTCCTCGTCCTCGTCCTCGTTCAATCTCCTGACCGACTGCGCAAGGTTGGAATTTGAGCACTCCAGCTCAGTCTTCTTGACTGGAGGTCAGAGCGTTCGAGGAGAGGGGTGATAGAGGGTTTACAGCAGGCAGGGCAAGAGATCGTCTGCGAGCCAGGGACCCATCAAGTGGCTGAGCCTGAGGAGATACGAGGACGTTTGCGGTTGCGATCGCTACGAGGTAGGATGCTGGACCGGCTTGCACCTTCCCCCCCCACAACCCCGCATCCTGCTGCTGCTGCTGCTGCAACGTGTCAACCACTACCAACTTCATTCTTCTCCCTTCCTTTCTGAAAACCTTGTGTTGTTTTCCCTCAACAGCAGCGGATGCCTCCACAGCGATCGCAGGGTCATGGAAGCTCCTTCCTGGAAGCCATGGCCGGTTCAAAGATGTGGTCACGCAGCAGGAGGTAGCGAAGAGGTCGTTCGTCTTCCTGGTAGAGGGAGGGAGGTGGAAGTGGAAGAGATGCGAGCTGAGCATGAGGAGGAGGAAGGACGATGAGAACTTGCCGGCAGCTGGGCAGAAGCTGGGGAGAGCGGGCAAGAAGAGCGCGTATTGCACTGTGATGAGCGTCATGGGGAACGCGGACACATCCCTGGTTCAGTGCGACATCTCTGCCCTCGTGGAGGAGGAGGGGGAGAAAACTCCAACGAGCGGGGATCAGCGAGCTGACCAGCAGGAGGAGGACGAGGGCAACGGGCAAGCGCTGCACGAGGAGGGGGGGGGTCAGGAGGGGAACAGAATGTTAGGAGCGTTCCCCATCGTGGGCGTTCGGCTGGCCGAGACGTCAACGTGCAGCATCAAGCAGTGCGATCTCAACGGTTTCCTGGTGAGCTGAGAAGTTTGATGACTAGTTTGACAAGTGACCCACCATCCTCTCACAGCGAGCTTGTTGCCTGCACGACTCCAGCTGCATCTCAGCAACCTACTGCGCGTTCAAGCAGAACAAGGAGTGCTTCCACTTTGAGGTGCCTCGCCCTCTGCTCCTCCCCCAGCAGCCTCTCTTCCCTCATCTTCCTTCCTCGCCCTCCTCCATCCTCCTGCTTCTCCTCTTCCTTTCGCTCTCGACAGGCTTCTTATCTCCTCCATGGCAGGTGGAGACTCGAGCTAACATTCGCCGATGCGTCTTCGACCAGGCCAACCACGCTGCTCTTGCCTGCCAGTATGATCTTATCTCACCCTCCTCCCCCCTTTCCCCCCTCCCCTTCCCCCCCCTCTGTTTCTGCTCCTCTCTGATTCAGCGGAAGGTACTGGTGTCCTCCTCCCGAGACGCTCGAAGCAAGCGTCGCTCAGACGGTCAGCAGCAACTTAGGATCCTTCATCTCCAGCAGGATCTTTCCGCTGCTTGCCACCTGTCTCCCACCCCCCATCCTGGACAACTTTTATGGCGAGGAGCAGGTCCTTGCCTTCTCCCACCCATCCCTTCTCTCCCTTCCCCATCCTCCTCCTCTCCAACTCCCTCCCCCCCACCCCCCTAACCTTATCCCTCCCCATCCTCCTCCTCCCTAAACCCCTCCCCTCCCTGCCGCGCTTCCACCATCGTTGGCGTCCTGTTGGGCTGACTTCTCCTCTAGATGGCAAGACCTCCCGGCCTTGTCCTCACCTTCCGCCACAACTACGTCTGGTGTCCGACGTGGAGCCGCGGCGTGTGACGTCACTTGTACATTAATGCAGAGAGAGTAAGTCAATACACGAGAGTCAATCTCTTCGCCCCGGCGCCCACGTCAGTAGACGAAAAGCTTCGGGTCACATCCTGTTGCCCCGGGGCCCGAGGGCGGCACTGCAAGCAAGAGGATCAGTACGAGGAGGAGGAGGAGGAGGAGGAGGAGGAGGAGGAGGAGGATCAAGGGAGGAGGAGGAGGAGGAGCAGCAGCAGCAAGGGAGGAGGAGACGTAAGGGGAGGATGAAAGTAGGAGGAGGGGGAGGAGACGGCAGTGGGTGGGGGCTGGAGGCCTCTATCCCTACCGTTAATTGGTCTCCTCACTACTTGACCCTGCATGCTGACGTCATCCGACTGCCTGACAGCCACACGTGACTTACCCGCTCGTCCGTTCTCAGCTCGAGCATCGAGTTGTCATAGGCGTCCGTGTCTTCTTTCTCTGCAGAAGGGCCTCAGCTGGAGGGAAGGGAGAGGTGGATGGCAGTTGGAGGTAGAGGAGGAGAGGCAGACCGAGGAGAGGAGCCGGCAGGTCCATCCCGTTGGACGTGGCGTGGAAGTGCCGGACGGGACGGGTCCCAGGAGACGTCTCGCGAGCCTTAATGAACTGCTCGTGCTCGACTTGAATCTGTAGCAGAGTCATCGAGAGAAGGAGGAGGAGGAGGAGGAGGGAGAGGAGGAGGAGGAGGAGGAGAAAGGGAGGAGGAGGAGAAGGCTGGGGCACCTCCGAGTTCAGATGAGCCAGCAGGACGTCGTCGGTCACGATGTATCCCGTCACCTTCCCGTTCACGTCTCGCTGCCCCATCGCGTCAGCGCAAGTCCGACGAGTCGAGGGTTCAAGTGTTCACACACCTGCTGGTAGCCATACAGCTCGAATTTCTTGTTCGTCTGATAACCCAAGAACAACCGTCAGGTCACGCACATGACTCCTCCTCCTCCTCCTCCTCCTCCTCCACCATCCTCCTCCTCCTCCCCCATTCTCCCGCTCCTCTTCATCTTTCTCCTTCCTCTTCTGCTTCTGCTCTCCTCACCATCTTCGGATCTTCAGCAAAGTGATGTGCTCTGCTCCCCTCGGGCGGCTCCCTGGCATCCAGTCAAAATCTCTCCAACACATTTCCCTCCCCACCCCTTCCCTCCTTCCCTGCCCTCTTCCCCCTTGCTCTTCCGACCTCCCATCCCTCTTGTCCTCTCCCACCCTTCTCCTCACCTCAGGAAGGGAATGCTGCCTCTTTCTAGCGTTGGCCTGCGGGAGCAGGTCAAATCTCACAGGTAGGAGGCAGAAGCTCCGACCTCGACCAAGTGCAGGATCTGCAATCAAAAACAGGGACCGGGGACGCTACCGTATCTCCCTGCCCACCAAGTGTCAAGCACGTACGAGAGGAAGAGCGAGAGAAGGAGCAGGAGAAACGAAAAGGTGGTGTTGAAAGGGGGGGAGGGAGAGACGGGATGAGCAAAGGGAGGAGGAGGCGATGGTTTCGCGCTCGGACGACCTGCAAGGCAGGGTCTGCCAGGTAGTTGTCGATCTCAAGGTATCGAGGAGAAGAAGTCAAGTCGAAGAGCCGGGGGCACTCGTGGGCGACGGCGAAATGCAGGTCAATGCCATGATGCCCGATACCCTAGGGCAGGAAAAGAAGAGAGAGAGAGAGAGAGAGAGAGAGATCACCAAAAAACCGTCATGTTTCTCGCCCCTCACCTCC
>NW_005434610.1:235697-256563 GCF_000315625.1 Guillardia theta CCMP2712
GCGTGCAGCCGACGCGCTTGATCGCAGGGAATCACTCTATCCGTGGCGCCATGGACGATCAAGCAGGGACATCTGACCTGCCTTGACGTCTTAGACAAACTCACATCCGCCGCAAGCAGAAAGTCAAACGTTTGCGATGCAATCGTCCGAGGGATACAGATTCGCCAGCTCCGCCGTCAGCCAGGACGTCACAATGCCTGCATGCTGTCGACCCGCGAGTGATACTCTTATCCAACGGAAGGTTTGGGGGAGGAAGGGGGGTAGGGAGAGGAGGAGGAGGGAGGAGGGAGGAGGGAGGAGGGAGGGGGGAGGAGGGAGGAGCGCAGACCTGTGAAACAAGATCTTTGATCGAAGTGTACGGGCTAACAAGTATCAACCCTCCACACTCGAGCTCTGATGCCTGTCAGCGCAACACAGTCAACGTCACAACCACAAGGGATAAAAGGGAGGAGGGAGGCGGGTTGATGGGCGGCCCTTGGAGGAGAGGAGAGGCGGCAGGAGAAGACAGGAGGACAGGAGAGGACAGGATGAAATGGATCTCACCAACTTGACCGCGGGCCCGGTTCCTATCGATCGACCGAAGAAGATCACCCTCTTGGGATCCCAGTGCAGGCCTATGCCACGTCACCGCCCCGTCCCACTGCATGCTGGTCCCCAAACCTTTCACGGCGAACTCATAGGCGGCCAAGATGTTTCGGTTCACAGAGAGCTCGTTCGGACTGTCCGGCGCGACTCCATAGCCTGCGGTGGAAGGCGGAAAGGGCGAGATGCGGAGGAGGAGGAGGAACGGGAGATAAGAGGATGAATGGAATTTGATACAGGAGGGAGGGAGGGACGAGGAGCAGGGACAAGGAAGGGAAGGAAGGAGGGACGAGGAAGGGAGGGAGGGAGGGAGGAAGAGAAGAATTTCACTCCTCCAACCGCATGCTCTCATCTCCGGCACATACCTGGGTACTCCGGGATGAGGACATGAACTCCCAGCGTGTCGCAGAGCCAGTGACCAGCCTCGTAGAGCACCCCGACATCCTCCCCGTTGGCATGGCAGTAGATCACTATGTTGGAGGCTGGATCATCGAACATGAAAGGCTGCATCGGGTCATCCTGGGAGCACTCTCAGCTCAGGACTATCATCCTCCCTCACCCGCTGCTCCTGCTCCTCACCACAATCTTGGAGGACATGCCTGGCATCACCGCGCAGGGAACGATGTTCCCTTCCCTCCCCACTATGCACCTGCCATGATCGCAGTCATCCCCCCAGGGTTCATCATGGACAAGCATGCAGCTTACATGAGCTCTCCCTCGAAAGATGCCCAGCTGTAGCTCGCAGCCGGCGCCTGTTGAACCTTATCGGGGCATATCGACTGAAAAAGAGCAAAGACATACTGGGAAGAGAAATCGATTGAGGATACTCGTCTCCTTCCCAAACGCTCCCATGGATTCCGTGAACGACTGCATCTTCAAGTCTTAACGACGGTGCCTGATCCCTTCCTGATGACGCCTCGGAGGAATGCAAGGAATCCAGCGCAGGCGGACTGAACAGGTTCTCCTCTGCGCTGTACCCTGCTGGGCTAGGTTTCCATGGCTCTTGATCGGCACAGATGTCAGATCCTGCGAATCATGGTGAATCTATCAGACGAGACATGCGAACATGTCATTGTCTCGTTCCTCTGCCTCGTGGGCATCAGCAACTTCCTGCCTCAGCTATCTAGAGGTGTTTTGACCTCCATCACACGATTTACACACACTCATGAACTTCAAACTTTTCCTCCGCCTCCCTCACACACCATCCGATGCTCTGATACGTCCTAGCTCCCACAAATGAAGTCCAGCGCACTCGCTCACTTGATCCTTCCCGGTATCCCTTGCTCCACTTTCACTCCCGAGCACCACAATTCAGCTGCCCCGATTGCGCCTTCCTTGCGACGCCCTGTCCCACACCATCACAGCCATCATCACATCTCCCTTCAACTGCTCTTCATGTACTCCTGCTCTTCCTCCCCCTCCTCCTCCTCCGCTTCTACATCTTGTCGCTGCTCTTTCATATCTCGTATGCTTGCCGGCATTCGGGTAATGTTTCGCCATGGGGCAAGTGATCAAAAGGTAGTAGGGTGGTACAAGATTGGCCTTGCATATTGGGGGTAGGGGTTTGTGACTGGGGGGTCCATGACGTCATAGCACGATTGTGTACCGGTTATTTGTATTGACTTTTCGTGATTGATACAGGGTGGGTCCAAACTTTAAGGGGTGGTATCGTATTTGGATAGGGTGATGGGATTGCAATCGGGTTTAACAAATGATGGGGTAGTGTTCGGAGATTACGGAAACAGGGGTGGTGCAGGTAAATAGTAGGTAGGGTGGTCAAAAGGACCTTGAAGCTACTGGGTGGGGGTGAGGGTACTCACCCCTCCCCTCCATATGGTGCAGAAGCTCATCATTACCCCACAAATCTTGCGTAAAATCAGGGGTATTTTGAGTTCAGAGCACCCCCCAGCGTCCTACCTGTAGTAGTTTGTATGGTAGGGCTCAGATTGCTGCAGTACTAGTTACCGTTGGGGTGTCCAGGTTAGTGACTGCAGGGTAGGGGTCATACACCCACCGTAACCCAAGTCAATCTAACAAGGGAAAAGGCAGGGTGAAGAAACTGAGAGGGTACTTCAGTACCCCCCCTCTTTGATATTGTACTGAGATGCAACCCCCTTGCCGCCGGCAGGAAGTTCGAGGATTTTGGTTTAGGGCCTTGGCCGGGCCCGCGACCCCGGCGCCGGGCCCGCCTGCCCGGGCCACCGCTGCCAGTCCGATCACCGGGGCCCGTTGTCAGCCGGAACTTGACGATCAACGATCCTGTCTTTTGCCTCCTCGCCTCTCCTCATCGTCCTTGTACTGATTGGCAAGTAACTTACTACGTGACTAAGTTGACAGTGACTAGTAATGCCACCGTCGGTCTTTTCTGTGACCCGGCGCGGCAGCCCCCACTCATCACTGGGTCTTGAGTCTGAGTCATAGTAATCGGCCAGTCGGACTCCGAAGCCTCCGGTGGGCCCGGGCCCGGCCCGGCGAGCGGAGCCTCAGTCGTCACTGAGTCACGTGTGTGGCCCGGGCCCGGCCCGGGCTGGGCCCGCCGGGGGCCGGGCGATAATACTCAAAGGGAACTCTCATCTTTTATCTTCTATTTGTTTTTGGATGACACCACCTACTTGGTCATCACCCTACCCTACCCCCGCCACTATGATGAGAAACCTCAATCTGTACCATCAGGAATGTAGACTTTCTTTGCCGAGAAGTACCGGTCAATGTTGACTCCATGGAACAAGTACCCCTTCTGCAGTAGACTCTCCACGCCACCCTACCCCCTATTCTGAGTCTAAAAGGTGCCGCCATGCTTGGTAAGGGCGCCAGAAAGGCATGGAAGGTGAGAGAAGCATTGTACCTCCTCCTCCTCCTCCTCGTCGTCGTCGTCCACCTCGTCCTCCTTTCCTTCTCCTGTCCTTCTCCTGTCCTTCTCCTGTCCTTCTCCTGTCCTTCTCCTGTACTTCTCCTGTCTTTCTCCTGTCCTTCTCCTGTCCTTCTCCTGTCCTTCTCCTTTCCTTCTCCCCTGATGCTCGTTTCCTCATTTTCACCAATCTTCCGCTTCTCCTTTTTTCGTCATCTCCCTCAGCCTCTTCCCGTTTCTTTTCTTTCCCTTTCGGTGTATTCATGTCAAACACTATTAGCTACATCTACCGAATATTTCTAGTGCTCTCTTTCGTTTTGCTGACTGTGATCCTGCATAGCGCCTTCTCCATGCCTTCTGGTAAACCCGAACGCTTAGCACCCGCACTCCTTCCAACGCCGAAGGATGCGCGCATGGCTTACAGTGCTCTTTGCTCTCACTTTCGTCATCTTTTGCAGCTCAGATGAGACGAGGACTGCAGACAGGCCTCCCTTGGGATGGTCGTCGTGGTATGGCCTCGGAAAGGAAGACGGTTGGCCGCAAACAAACGAGAAAACGATCAAGGAGATTGCTGGAGCCATGGTCGCGACAGGACTGCGAGATGCAGGATACACCATACTCCATGTCGACGACTCTTGGCAGTCCACAACTCGTGAAGCAGGGAAGGGACTGCAAGCGGATCAGGCCAAGTTCCCTCATGGAATGAAGGACGTCGCAGACTTTCTTCGAGCACTCAACCTCACGCTGGGCTTGTATACAACGCCCGGACACTTCTCTTGCGCGGGAGAGGCGGGGAGCGGGCAGCTGGGGAGCTATGGGCACTTGCAGGAAGACATCGACTTGTGGGTGGGCGAGTGGGGTGTGGGGTACTTGAAGAACTGCATCTGCAACACAACCACCTCCATGCGCAGGACGGCGTACGCTGATGTCAGAAGGGCCATCGACAGGGCCCTGACAAGACGAAGGCGAGTGGATTTGACTCGGAAGGCTCCTCTTGCGATCTGACATGTATGTGGACAGTAAACGGAAGGACAGCGTAATCTACGAATGCTCGAACTACATGGATGCACCATGGAGGAACGGACAGGCAAGCTCTCGCTGCTGATGTGCTCAGGACGAGCTCACTTCCTTTCCCCATTTCAGCACGAGTACTGCAATGTCTGGCGTGTTAGCAACGACGTTCCAGTGAGTCTCATCTCCCGCTCTCCGACGTCCCTGCACCGCAGCAGTGGACAACCTTCTGATCCACTCACTCTCACGTTTGTCAGGATAACTTCGACGGGTGGAACAAAGCCGTGGATGCAGTGATGAAGAACGACGTCAACAGGCTTGCGGGACTTGGTGAGCGTACAGGCACACGTGGGGGTAACTGCAGAAGGCTCATGTGCGGTGCAGGAGGAAGCTATGGGGCGAGGTGGAGCTCCTTCGACTTCTTGCAGGTGAGCCTTCCTTCCTCTTCCTCGTTGACAAGTTCTTCTTCTCCATCTGATCGTTGGTTCAGATTGGCTCCAAAGGACAAACTCTGTCAGAGTATCGAGCGCAGGTCTTGCTCCCCCCCCCCCCCCCGCCCTCCATTTTCCCCTCCTCGTTCCTCGTTCCTCGTTCCTCGTTCCTCGTTCCTCGTTCCTCGTTCCTCGTTCCTCGTTCCTCGTTCCTCGTTCCTCGTTCCTCGTTCCTCGTTCCTCGTTCCTCGTTCCTCGTTCCTCAATATCTCTTCTTCCTCTCGGGTTCCTGTGAGAGCCTCCCTCTGATTCGACCCCGTTCCCGCATCTGTTTCTCGTCTGAAATTCTTGCCGCTCTGACGGTTTCATGCATTAGATGTCACTCTGGTCCATCCTTGCAGCTCCCATCTTCATCGGAGTCGACGTGAGGACGATTTCCAAGGAGGCGCTGGAAATCTACACCAACCCAGAGGTACATCATGGAGGAAGGAGAAGCGGAGAATGGCTGAATCGTCTCTTTCCTCTCCTCTCCCTCTGTCCCTCTCGTCACGCCCTCCTTGTCCCTCCTTTTCCTCCTCTCCTCCCCATCTCGTCCAGGTTCTGGCGATTAGTCAAGATCGTGATGGGATCCCTGGATTCCGGATTTCTCGAGATGTTAAGGTCAGAGACAAACTCTCTTGCACTTCTTCACTTACACCTGCCGCGTGCAGTCAAACTTGGATGTCTGGGTCCGTCCATTATCGTGAGTCGTCTCGAGGGAGAGGCAGGGGATGAAGAGAAGGTGGAGGGAGAGGCAGGAGAGTTGCTTCCTGGGAAGGAAGGGGACAGGGTGCGAATGTTTGAGAGAGGAGGAAGGGAAGGGAGGCTGAGGTATTTGCTGACCTTCTCAACGCATAGGGAGCGTGCAGATGGTGAAAAATTGCACTATCGACGAGCAGCACTGCTGCTGTTGAACCGTTCGGGGAAGCGAAGGTGAGGGAAAGACGAGCCGCCTGTCTCCCTCCTTGACTGGACGTGCCGGACAGGACGATGGGGGTCAAGTGGAGCCAAGTGGCGAAGGGGAAGGGGATGGAGAGCTGGAGGCGGCGGAGCAAAGACTCCGTGGTTCTCGTCCGAGATGTCTGGAGGAAGCGAGACTTGGGGATGTTTGCCAAGGACTTTGAGATCGAGGTACGACTTGTGATGCGTCTGTGGAGGAAAGGAGGGGAGGAGAAGAGAGCTTGTGAGAAAAGATAGAAAATCGAGGTGGGAGAATTGAAGAAGATCTGCTGGCCAAAAATCAAGAGGGGGGAGCAGCAGTTACAGTAACCTGTCACGTTGCATTCACCGAGCTTTCATAGGTCGACCCGCATGCTGGCGTGATGTTGGTGCTGCGCGTGGAGTTGAAGGAGACTTCTCAGCCCTGGTAAGCCGAGTGGGCCCCCCTCGTTGCCCTTGCATGATGACATCACGCAGCGTCGGGCTGACCATGCAAGAGATCTTGTGCAACACTTTCGACGACCAACGGCTGAATCTTCAGTGATGACTTTATTGTTAGTGTCAACCATCTACTTCGACTGTACGCTGTCTTGTTGATGCGTCATGAACCGTTGTCGCCAGACTCATCCGCGTTCTTTACCCTCCTTCTCCTCCTCTCTACTCCTCTACCTTGCTCCCTCCCTTCACGCCCAGCTCGGGACATCGTACCTCTTGACAGGGCTCCACGACACTCGGAGCGGGTCAGCGTTCTTGAGCTGTAGGAATGCAACGCTCAAGTCTGCCCCTCTTGTCCTGTCTGCTGCTGCATCTACGAAGCCTCTCCACTCGCTCGACGTCCTCCTCCTCCACTCGGCCACGTCGCCCGGGACTGGGAAGCGAGTCCCCTCTTCCTTCCTGTGAAGTTCTCGCGCCTCAGCCGACTGCCGCCACTCTTCTGCTGCGTTTGCCCTCCACTCGTGGAGGCTCTTGAAGGCGCAGGGGCCCCAACCTGCTTCCTCAGAGGCGTCGAGGCTGCGAGACTGGGTCGATGCCCTCCACTCAAGCGCTGCCTCTTTGCGCCACGAGGCGATCTTGACGCGGAAGGAGTCGCGGCTTGCCGTCTCTTGTCCGCCGTTATGGACGGCGGCCTGGAGCAAGAGAGCAACAAATGCCGGGAGGAGGAGTGAAGCGACC
Source organism: Guillardia theta CCMP2712 (assembly GCF_000315625.1). Taxonomy (NCBI): domain Eukaryota; class Cryptophyceae; order Pyrenomonadales; family Geminigeraceae; genus Guillardia; species Guillardia theta. The sequence continues at coordinate 242,721 of NW_005434610.1, forward strand.
TTGTAAGGCGAAGAGGAAGAGCTGCGGGGGAGCGGGGCTTGTTCTTGCACCTGCTCATGTCGTTCCTGTTCTGGCTGTTGATCGTAGCTCGAGACCTGTTTCTCTTCTGAGGTAAGGACGACCTTCGAAGGTGTCTTGGAAGGCTTGTCGACGACTGGAGATCGTACGAGGTTGCTGTTGATCACCGACAGAGGCCTCCTGCTCCTTAACTTGGGCGTCAGGATAGTAGAGGGACTGTTCTCGTTGTTCTCCATCTTAGCACAATGAGCAAGAGTACTCGAGGTCTGCTCTGGGTACAAGGGAGGCACAGGAGACGAAGGCAGGTGGAGGAGCAGTCCAAGAGACCAGCAAGGGATCAAGGAAGCTGCGAGGGGTCCGGCAGGAGCTGGAGTGGGGGGAGAGAAGGAGGGGAGGAGGGAGGGAAGGGCGAAGGGGTGGTGGGGTACCAGAGAAACTGCCGTTGAAGAGTTTCTGAAGAGGACCCCTACCGTTGAGTGGAAAATGGCTGAAGTCCAGAGGTGGGTGGGTTTGAGTAACTAAAAAAGGCTTAGAGTAAAGAGAAAGTCACTTTGGACTCCGACGCTCCGGCCCGGCCGGCCCGTCGGGTGACTTAGACTGACTCAACTTCGAGTAAACTTTAGTTGATTGTCGGACCGTACACTGAGTGCGGGCGGGCAACGGGAGTCGGCCTGAGTCGAACGGTTCCACTTGTCGGAGGCCAGCCTGAGCGTTGAATCTCATCATGCGCGGCACCTAGAAGTGCAATTTGAAAATTGAAGTCTCGGAGGCTCAGCCGAGTATGATCATCGATGAGAGATCGAGACATCAGTCAAGGCTGAGACTTCATAGTTTCGAATTTACCAAGATTTACTACAAACGACGATCATCAGGATGCAAATTATCCATTCTCAGCCACACTTAAGGAGAAGGGTTCTTAGACACAATCATCTCACTAATCTCGGAAGCTAATAGTGATTTCAAAACACTCACTCCATCAGATTCGGTCCACACGGCAAGGACTCTCCTAACAGCAAGCTCAACTTCAGATGGCATGTCATAACCAGGGCGCATCTGTACTGAAGGATCAGAAGTCTGTAAAGGCAATGGGAGGATCAATGCTCACCATCAAAGTGCCAATCTCGTGCAAGGTGAGTCCTGACAAGGCGGCTTTCTGAATCAAAGTGGTCCCGATAAACAGGGTGATCAAGCATTCTTCCGGCAGACCCAAAGTGGTCTTCAACATTTCCATCTCTTCATCGGCATTCAGATTCTCAATGAACGACAAGGTGTCGGCACTGAAAGGTTTCTTAGCTTGAGGCCAGTGCAACCAACAAGTGTTCACATCCTGCGCTCAACATCAGAACTTTGGCACTCAGCAAGCAAAATAAATTTGCCACCTCAAGGTGTTTGAAGGATGGAAGCACGTAACCGTGGTCAATAGGAATCAGAGAGACTTTGCCAGAATGATGACGATTGACCAGAAGGTTGTCCGAGTTCCGATCCATGTTGAACAAGCGGACATCCAATATGCCAATGTAATGAACCTGTTCGACATCCAACAGCGAGGTGCCAATATCTTCCGCTGTGCAGTCATGCTCATGGAACCTCTGCAACGAACCGACTTTGATCTGAACCTCAGCTTCAGACTTGGGCAGCAGAGTAGTATGAGAGATTCGAAGCATAGTAGTGCAAGGAACCTTGGCACGACTTTCATGGTCCAACAGATATGCAGCACATTCCCGAGCAGCTCCTCCACCAACTTTGATTCCACTTTTCATTTCAGAGTACACGTCCATCATGCCAGTAAATCCTTTCGGATTGAATGGAGCATAAGGTTCCTCATCAGTGGGCTTGAAGATCGCGGTCTTGGCTCCAGCAGCATTTCGCATGATGTACGTACCACCACAGCAGTTGTCCACCAAATCTCCATAATCGAAATCAGAGAGCCTGGGCAACTGCGGCCGGCGATCCCAATCACAATCCTGAGAATTACAGGTCCATTCAGAATCGAAAGACTTGTTTTCCAGGACTTCTGGTGCATGACCATATCGCAGACCACCTTGTACTTCCAAAACCAGCTGCTCTAATGCACCGAGCTTCTGCCTCTGAAGGAGAGGGATGCACATTTCTTTTGCTCCACGATCCCGGAATATTATGTGCAACTGGGAAGAGTAAACTCCCCCGCCTGCTTGTATTCCGTGCAGAAGATACGTGTCCAACATGCCTTCAGCCGATGGATTGGACGGAGTCTTTTTGATGTCGTTATAGAGCATTCCAATCATGCCACTACCCTCACATTCGGTGCTGCATTCGTAGATATCGAAGTACGAGGCATCCGAGGTAGGGGTCGTCTTAGCCGACAATATTGAATCCCACGAGCACTCGGTATTTAGCTCGCTGAGTTGGCAGTTGTTCCACTTGCCATTGTCAAGATCATTGTTTGTGGCTTTGATGCAGCCGGGAATGGTGATAGGACTTACACTTGTGATCAAGGCCGAAGAATCCGATACAAGAGAGTTGTGTCGAGGACTACTCGATGGACTTGTGACACATGGGCTCGTCACTGTATTGACTTGAGAAGAAGCAGTTGACGTCGTGCTTCCATCAATGCCTTCCATTTCTTCTCCAAAGAACGGCTGCTCCTCCTCCTGAGCACCTAACTGAACGGCTTCCGGGAGGTTCTGAGCTGCAAGACTCATGTCTGTGACAGATGCTAGGAAGAAACTGACCTGCAACCAACGAATTTATGGGAATATCAATCAAATAATGCTTCTTACCAATTCAGTGACTCTAGGTTCAAGAGCAAGACAAACATTGGGCTGAGCACGTACGAAATCCCTAACCTGTTTCAACTTTCTCAGTACCAGGTTGTTTACAAACCTGGCTAAATACCTTCATATCGTCCGCGCACTCCTCCCCGTTGAAAGAAATCTGCTGGATATGTGACGGAATGATCCGTAGCCGATTATGACCCTGGTAAGATTGGATTCTTTCCTTCAATTCAAGGAAAATGGAATCAGGCCGGCATTCGACTCGCAACATTTTATCAAGGAGCAAATCCTTGACCTTCACTTGAATATGGACACTTTCCTGTACAAGACGCTCAAGCTCTGAACGTTTGCGGGGTGGCGACTTGAAAATGCTGACACCCAAGACATCTTCCTTGAACAGAGTCGATGACGAAACTGATCGCTTGAGTCTTCCAGCACACTGGGACATGGAAGTATTGGGAATGTCAACTCCTGTTTCGAAGTTCATGATTGAAAATCAAGGTAAATTTTATATGATAGAGTTTCTTTGGTAATTTCTCTCGAATTTTTTGTTTTGTTTTTCTTGTTTGTAGAATCTCAGGATGTGAATTCCCGAAATTGCAAATTGACTATATACACGATTCAGTTCTGAAATTGTTCTGCACAGAAAGGTGCTGACTGAAATGAAAATTGTTCCAATAAGATACAACTTGGAAATCCGAATAAAATTCTATTTCTTCTTCTTGATACCAAGAACGGCAGAGCACAGCAGCTGTAAACTATATCCTGCCTTGAGAGGGGTGAAGAAACCCCACGTTTTGTGTGAGATCAAAAGTACATGTTATAAGAAGTCGGCGTTTCGCGCACTCGCACGATTTGCCGTATTCCTAATATGACATAGGATTCATTTCAGTTGCACATATAGTTCACTTGGAACGAATGCCACAAGATTCGAGGAGGGGGTGCGGCCCCTGCCGCAACCCCCTTGCACTTGTTGTCAGTCAAAAAGTTGCCTCTATTGGCAACCTTAGCCAACCTGCCGAGGAGAGACTGCAGGAGATCTGTATGGCCTTCTTTGGGAACAACTCGAACAGATAGACCGGTGATTATTACAGTCAGTTGCAAAACAGCTCAAAACTGGTCCTCCTCGATTCAATCATCCAATGCTTTCACACCGTCTGAAAGAGTCGGAAGGGTAAGAGAGTTCGAAGAAATCACTCAGACTGTGTGAACGAAGCTCACAGACAGAACAATAATCCTGTAGGTTCTCGAAAGAACCGAAGCAACTCAAACCCTGTCCTCACAGAGCCAACAAACCAGACTTGCGCTGCCTTCCACAGAACGAGTGTAAGACAAGAGAGATATCCGCTGAGGACGTCAAGACTGGCAGTGGTAGCTGCCAGTGTGCCCAACAAGCGCGCGGGAGAGGATTGGAGACGCCGCCACGGCGGGGTATGAGAATGCAGAGCGAACAGGAGTGAGTGCAGATTGAGGGGGTAGGGGTGAGGACCCCCTGGTGGGGTAGGTTGGACGTGGCAACTTTTCGTACCTTCGAAATATTTCGTACGTTTGCAATTACGGTACAATAAATCTGTATTGATGAAATTGATTTCAATAGTGTTTTCACTACAATTAATAACAACTAATATCTCTTTGGTACAGATGCGGAGATGATGTGTACCATAAGTTTTGACCTTATTTTAGGTAATTTATGGTAGTTACATTTGTATGTAGAATTATCTTTGTGGTAATAAAAATGAGTACAAAAATTACTACATCGGACTGCACAATTGTACAAAGTACGGTGGTACAGCCAAGAGTGCGAGATTGCTCTGGAATACGGGGAGGGTGTGTTGACCTCTTTAAAACCATAAAATTTAATATCACAATTTGCAAGATTTCTTGGTAGCACATGTTGGTCTAAAAACACATAACTTTGAGTATCCGTATGGATATGTGGTAAATTTAGATTTATTTGTATTTATTATGACAAAAATAAAAGCATTTGTATATGATCAAATGGGTCAACACGATCAGAGTTACAGAAGAGTTGTTGATGAGCATCCACCCCCTTATATTTCCCTTATACTATCACCCCACCCACCCCTTCTGGATCACGTCGGCCTCCGATCAGATGTAGGACCGCGATTCTTTGGGTACCCCTACTCCCCCCGCCAGGGTCCCTACCCCATCTTCATCCTCGCCTCGAAACTAAAAGTACCTGGTCTTTTTCTTGACGTACCCCAGATTCGGGACCTCCACCCGTACTTGTTGGAGTATTGCAACCCGTGGTAGCCAATGGGGTCCTCAATAATCGAAAATATCAAAAAACAATTGTTTTAAACCAAATGTCATCTGCCACACCCCCACCCCCTGAAAGCCCTGCCCTCTTGGGCCATGAAGAAACACCCTACCCACGTCTGATCTACAAAGGTTTGCACAAAGGGATGGGTGTATGGGTTCAACCACCCCTGTTGTAAACGATAATTTGGTTTTAATTAGACTAATTTTATTTCTGTACCATGATTGGTACCATGGCAGGCTTCGGTATACAATCTCAGGGATCTCTTCCGGGGTCCTGTACAATCTCACTGTACTTCTGGCTGCCAAAAGAGGGGTTTTCATTGAATTGCAACTCAAGTATCAGGGGTATTTCTATATCCTTGAGGAGGTAGGGTACCACAACGCGGAAACTGAAAACCTCTATTTTCGAAAAATAGAAACAAGATCTATTCCGGTGCAAAGGTACAATTTGGACCACCCCTACCCCTCATTTCAAACCTTTGGTGAATGCTCATCGTACCCACGAGCACATTCTATATATGGCTGTAAGTTCATCTTGCTGCCTTTCTTGTTATACCCCCACCTACCTTTTGTAGAGATCAAGTACCCGTTTATTAAAGAATCTAACTGAGGCGGACTTGAAGACCTTCTCTCAAAAGTCAACAGCCGATCCTACCAGGAGAAATCTCTGTTCGATCGGCGCCAATGGACACGACCCAGGCTGTTGCGAGAGTAACTCAAGCAATGAACGAGTGGCTCCTCAAGGACGACGGGGTTGAAAAAGCACAAGCTTTAGTCCGTCTGAGACAGGCAGAGCATGATCTGGCTGTGCTTGAAGGAGCTGAGAGTGAATCTCCCACTCTTACCAGACTGCTTGTCAAGCTGAAGCATGCAGAGCATGCCCTGGCCAAACGAGGAGGAGACAAGCAGAAGGTTGCCGAGGCACTAGTAAAGCTGAGGGATGCAGAGCATGCCCTGGCCAAACAAGGAGGAGACAAGGAGAAGATTGCCGAGGCACTAGTGCGGCTGAAGGATGCAGAGCATGCCCTCGCAGTAGAGCAGAGGAGAGCACAGCATGCCCATGCCCAAGATGAAGGAAACCAAAAGAAGATTGCCTTGGCACTAGTGCGGCTGAGGGAAGCAGAGCATGCCCATGCCCAAGATGAAGGAAACCAGAAGAAGATTGCCTTGGCACTAGTGCGGCTGAAGGAAGCAGAGCTTCAAACAGTTGCCAATGGAGGACAGGGAGATCTTGATCGTCTTTCCAAAGAGCTCGAGACTGCAAGGCTTGCACTCCTCTCGCAGCAAAATGATGGAGATACAAGCAATTTCTTTTCGAGTGAGTCTGTACACTTGCCCGGAATGCTAAACCCTAACTCCATTGCTGGCAGTATTGAGCGAGTTTGCCAATCAAGTTGGCGATGTGAATCAGATTTCCAAGCCCTTGCAGGAATGCCTTGAAAAATGCCTGGACGCTCAATGGACGCCGACATCACCACGTGTGAAACCAAGCAAGCGATTTAGCGATTTGAACCCCATTAGCATGCTGGTGAAAGGCAAGGAGAATACTGAGGAGTCTTACGTCTGCCTTATAGAAGCTTGTTCTGGGAGTGGGAAGTCGCTTTGCGCTGCTGATCACTTTGTTCGGAACGTGGACGACAGCATCTATTTTCTGTTCAGCCTTGTGGGGCATGACGGAGACTCCCAATTCAAGGTGCAACCCATCTACAGGCCTTTGCAACATATCACGCGACTGATCAACAAGGCACTCGACTGTGATCTTTGCAACTTGACAACGCGATTTGCCGGATCAAAGGAATCAGATCCTTTGACCGCTTTGAATTTCAACTTCGCTAAACAGTTGGCTAGGGAAGATCCAAAGTGGTATGTGCTGGGAGTCCTCGGCTGGATATGGCATGAGTTGCCCAATATTTCTCCAGTCTCTATAGCAGAGGCAGCTGAATGGAAAAGGCGGTGGGTGCTTGTGGACGAGGTGCTTCCTCCTCGTCACGACGATACTAGCTTCTTCTCAGTAATTGCTAGGCTGGTATTCTTCAAGAGATTGTTAGCGAACTCGCAAATCAACTGTATCATGTTAGGGACGAGCACTTTGGTCATGAATATCGTGCAGGTCTCGAATATATCTGAACATAGTCGCCAGACTGGTCAAATGATGCTCTGCTTGACACATCGCTCTCTTCCGGAATGCATCTTGCCGTCAGACGGAGACGAAGAGATCCTGGTGAGGATTTTCGGAAGGACATCAGTACCTAAGATACTGGACTGTGGAAATCCAATGCTCTGCACCCTTTTCTTGTCTCAGTACAGATCAGCAAATGACAGTATCAAGAATGCTGAGGCGCACGTTGTCCTCCGAAGTCTCTCAGCTTCGGTGTTCAATCATGTAAAGCATTCGCGCAAACTGAGTTGGAGCTGTGAGTCGAGATATTGCATGTTTCAGATTGCTGCACACGAAGCTGTCTCCCAGTTGCACATCTCCAAGGGTTTTGCTTCTCTGAACGTGTGGGGAAATGATCCGCCAGCCCGGAATAGCCATGCATCGACCGTAATGGTTGACTTGAATGAGGAAGGGATTCCTATGATTCGAGGTACCGCTCTTGCGCAGCTGACCTCGAGGTTTCCTCCTGCAATGCTTGATCCTATCACGACAGCTGTTGGTGCTGGAGGGGGGAGGCCTTTCGCTTATGTCTCAGCTCTTAAGGTCTTGCAGAAGATTCACCTGGAATCAATGTCCTCATATGACCCTCTGAGCGTGGATGCTTGGAGGCGAGATGGGAGTCTACTGGAGTCGTTCGGGGCGGTAGTCATGATGATCAGCAGCTGGTCTTCTCCTCAGGACCTGCTGAAGAACATCGCTTTTCATTGCGGTTTGGCAGATGACAGAAGTGTAGACGCTATTCTTGCCTCTGTAGCAAACAGAGAAAGCTTCGTGGAAATGCTTACCTCTTGCGTATGCAACCTAGTCCCTGTAAAAGAGAGCGATCAGGAGCATTGCGATTCCGCGGCTTTGGGCTTCTACACACGGAACAAAGATAGCGAAGGCAGGGACGGGACTTTCGCGGGACCGGCTGTTCCAAACAAGCAGAGGTGGAAAGGTGGAGCACAGTTCAAGAACTTGTCCGATCCCCTTCAACCGAGTCAGTTAAACAGCGTAATCTTCAAGCTGTTGTCGCACAATCTAGATGTCAATGTGTGTATGGTGTCGGAGATTTCACCAAGTGCGCATCAACTGGACTTCGTAACCAGAAGTTCCACCACCGAATGGCTATTGTTGCATCTGCGGAAAGGTAAAGGCTGGTCTGCAAGGGTTCCTCCAGTTGTGGAACCAAACAAGAAAAGAATGAAACGCACTGACGACGAAGGCAGGGCTGAGACGGGTACACGTAGGAGAATTCTAATGCTTGTGGAAGTGGGAATGCACACCAGCCCATTCAGCGGTTCGGCTGGCCTCGATTCCAAAGGTGGTGCACCTGTGTCGGAGGAAGAACTCAGCGACGAGGACTTGCTCGTTCTGGAATGATGCCGTGCACACAGCGTGAGAAACCGGGCGTGTATCTTCAAGATTGCACTCATATTTCAGTACCAATCTTGTCCCTCAGAAGAATCTCAACCAAGCTATCGACTATCTCAATCCGATCCGATCATGAATGCAAACTTAGAGACATTTGAATCTAGGAGATGCTACCAGAGGGAACAGATAATGATAAAGTCCATATCAAATGTGTTGTGCCCTCAATCGTGTTGTATGAGTTACTTCGGAGAATGGATACTCCCGGAGAGCCTAAAATAAATCGAATCTGACTCCAGAAGATGTCTTCAGCTACGTTCAATATTTACTTCTTACGCTTACACAATCGGATTCAAACACCATACGAAAATTCCTAAACTTCCTCGGTCTGTGTTGTCTTATGGAACAACATCAGTACCATCGTCCACGTCATCAACCTTGTCGTCAGGGAGTTCCACACCTTGTTAGTCCGTCACAATTGTTGCGAGTCATCGAAAGTATCTGTGGCTTGAAGGCTTGGAGGTGCGACGTGATTGATCAAGACGTATGATCTGACCTCAGCTTTGAAGATCTCCCTTCCTCCGCCTTCCCCTGTCCTTCTATATGCTGTTTTAGGCTTGTCTTGGCTGTTGGACCTCTCGTTGATGCAAGCAATGTCGGTGAAGCACCAAGATGTCCATCATGGACATCACAACTTTCAAACAGATAGAGGCTTGCACCAGTCAAGCATTGCTCGATACATGTCAAGCTCGAGACTGTCGCCAATCCAGCTTCATCTGCAGGACATCCCAGCATTGAAGCCACATCTTCAATCAGTTTTCACCTCATTTGAAGATACCATGTGAAGATAGATTCACTGGTCTGAGATCAAATGACAACAAAGCAATTGATGTGATGTACACGAAAGCACTTTGATATTCTCTAATGTTGCATAAGACGCGTTGCATACCCATGGATTTGCTAAGCCTCTTTACTCAAATCTGCTTCGTACATGAGCAGATCAGTTAGGAGCAGGATCAAGAAGGAAGCATTACGCTCTGGGTGTTGCATGGTCCCTTCACTTAACTCATGTTCCAGTTACAATGAACACAGAAACAGAGTTAAGATGCACATTACAAACCATTACATGTACTGAACAACTGCTGCTAAACTTCAAAGCAACGATGTCCACACTCCTCAGCTCAACTCGGTTTTCTCACAACTGTCGAGATGGTGTCAGAGTCGATCTTGTCCGAATTCAGGGTGAATAGGAAGCTTTCCTGGTTGTGCTCCCCGGTCAAGGCAGTATCCGTTTTGTGTAGCTCAATTTTGTTAACCTTGCGTCGAGGAGAAGCCAATGATTGATTGGACGACTGCCATGCTGCAAGTTTACCTCCTTGCGTCGAGGAGAAGCCAATGATTGATTGGACGACTGCCATGCTGCAAGTTTACCTCATGAAAACTGTTCACCATCGGCGTCCTCACCATGAACACCATTGCACTCGAATCGCATGTTCGGACTCAAAACGCTTCCCTCAGTCCATCAAGTTCAACTTCTATCTCTCATGTTTGAAGGTCTTGACATCAATCTTCTTGCCTCACGATGTCAAGGACGAGACACACGGGGGCTACAGGCTGATCCGCATCGAGCGTCAGGTCCAAGGGCGGTGACTCGAACGTCCCTGAGCATGGGGAAGGGAGAAACTCGATCTCGCAACGTTTGGTAACTAAATTCACCGGACAAGCGAAAATGGTTGGAAGCAAGTAAGGAGGGGAGGAGGACGATGGGGACGTCAAGTGATAGCAGTAGTGCAGAGCGGAGAAAGAAGAAGAGACTAGGCAGCAGGAAAGACAAGCTCTAGTAGAACAACTATCTCCTGCCATCTTAGCTTTGGAGGAAGCCAGGATTGACGACGCCCGAGGTTTTCAGTCCGTAAATTCTGTTCGCAAGGAGTACAGAGAGGAGATCTGCTTGCAATACCCCCGGACAATTGCTTGCATCTATGTACACTTAACATTCCCATGTGTGGATCATACTATCGCCCTCCTTCGCTGCTTGCCGAGGAAATCCGCTAGGCATTCCGAATGGGAAGGTTCCGGATCCCGATAGGGTCGGGATTCTTTCTCCTGCTCTTGGCTACGATTGCAGCATACGAGTCTTCGAAGCAGTCCTACAGCAATGAAGCAGCGGTCGCCTACAACAAAGGCATTGAATCATCGAGGGGAGGAGATCTGCACGCAGCAGAGGCCCGCTTCCGGGAGGCAATCCGCTCCTCGCCCAAGTTCTTTGAGGCTTGGATGGGGCTTGCGCAGCTCCTGCAGGACAGTGGAAGGGGCAGAGAAGCAGAAGATTGCTACAGCAAGGCTGTGAAGCTCGTGCCCAACTCGGTGTCAGCTGTGAACGCGCTTGCATTTATCCACGTGGAGGCGGGAAGGCTGCAGGAGGCTGAGAAGAAGCTGAAACGAGTGAAGGAGATGCTTCCTGCCTCTGCGTCTGCCCTGCTCAACCTTGGAGCGATCCAAAGGCAGATGGGGAAGCTGGACGAGGCGATCAAGAGCTACGAAGCAGCGCGGAGGTTGGAACCAGACGAGGCTAAAGCATCCTACAACCTTGGAAACGCTTACTACTCCAAGAGGGAGTACGAGAGGTCGATCGCCAGCTACATGCAGGCAAGCAGGCTGTCGCCGCAGCATGTGGACACGTACAACAACATGGCGAACGCGATGAGAGACTCGGGGGACAAGCGGGGGGCTCGAGGGGTGCTGGAGACAGCGATGAAGATTGATCCCAACAGTGTGGCCGTGCTGTGCAATCTCGGAGTGCTGTACGCTGACCTGCAGGAGCTCGACAAGTCCTTGGAGGTCTTGATGGCAAGCTCTGAGAGAGGCGGGTAGTCAGGAACATGCGCAGGTACTGGAGCAAGCCCACAGGCTCGGACCAGACGTCCCGGAGGTCATCTGCTCAAGAGCAAACTCACTGCACTCGCTGGGAAGATCTGAGGTGTTGTTGTTGTTGTTGTTGTTGATGATGATGATGATGATGATGATAATGATAATGATGATGATGATGATGATGATGATTATGATGATGACTGCAATGATGATCAAGTGTTTGAGAACGACAAGTATGTGATGATGAGCGATGTCATGATAGTGAGTACGTGGTGAAAGTAAGGATGTAATGACGATGATGACAATTACAATGCTTGTTGGATGGGCGTGATGTGGAAGCAGGAAGGAATATCCGAGTACAGGAGAGTGGTGAAAGCATATCCTCTTGTCGCCTCCTACAGGAAGGGACTTGCAGGCAAGATCTCCTTCTATTACCTCTGCTGTATTTCCTTCTCCTACCTGCGTGAATATCACTACAACATCACTATCATGCATACCACAATATGCTCCCATCATCGTCATCGTCATGATTTCCTTCATCGTCGTTCTCTTCCTCACCCTCTTCCATTATTGACCTACATCCTCTTCGTGTCCTGCAAATGCTGCATAAAAATGACGCTATTGTTTACCAGACATGCTCATGTCGGCTGGGTTTGATGAAGAGGTCAGCTTTACATCATCATCACCATCTTCATCATCATCTCCATCATCATCATCATCATCATCATCTCCATCATCATTATCATCATCATCATTATTATCATCATCATTATCATTGTCATCATCATCACTCATGTACCATCTTTCACGATCCATGCGTTAGCTTGACTGCAGGCCATTCAAGAGTACCAAGTCCTTGCGCAGAGCAATGATCATGAAGTTGCGGCAAACTCCATCGGGCAGCTTGCAGCCTTACAGAACAAGAAGGGAGAGCACGGGGGGGCAGAGCAGAGCTACAGGAAGTCGATAGCTATGGACCCGACCAATGCTCAGATGAGGATGAATCTTGCTGTCATCTTGGCCGATCAGGTGGGTGAAGGAAACCTGTCGTGGTTGAGGGAGAATGAGCGCTGGAAGGAGTGGAAAAGCGGGGGGGGGGGAGCTGGGGAGGAAGGAGGAGGAGCGTTTGGAGGGAGGTGGTGGGGAGGAGGAGCGCTAGCAGGGAGGAGGTGGGGAGGAGGAGCGCTAGGAGGAAGGGGGAGGGGGGGAGGGGGGAGTGCGAGAGTAAGCTGAAAGGGGGCGGAGGTTGAGTTTGACAGTGGACGGTGCAGCATCGCATTAAGGAATCTTTCGCTCTCTTCGAGGAGGCGATCGTCATGCGGTAAGACGCCGTGATATGCTGCTGAACTCGAATGATTGCAACAGATGTGGAGAGAGAGAGTGTGTGTGTATGTGTGTGTTGTGTAGAGGAGATCTCTTCTTGCTAGATGGTCAATTCTTGCTGGATTGCTAGATTGCATTGTTTCTCTCGTTCCTCGCTTCACTTCCCTTCTCGTCCCTTCCCTTCCCCTCACTTCCCTTCTCTCTTCTCCTTGAGGGTGAGAAACTTATCTCATACGTTGCTGCAGGCCGGCAGACCATCTCACCCTAAGTAACTTCGGGACGGTGTTGCACAGGACGGGAGAATTCGAAAGATCCGCGCAGTTGTACCAGAGGTGGGAGATGACGTAGACGACGACCACGACGATGATGATGGAGATGATGATGATGACGAGCACGATGATGATGGTGATGATCATGATCATGATCATGATCATGACGATGATTACGATGACAATGACGACGACTATGATGATGATGATGATGATGACGACGACGACGACGACGACGACGATGATGATGATGATGATGATGATGATGATGATGGCTGTGGTAATGGTGGTACTCAAATCATGCAACGTAGGGCACTCCAACTTCTGCCAGGATCAGCTAATTTGCATTACAACTTGGGGAACTCGTACATGGATATTGCAATCCAGGTCAGTTGCGGAAGACAACGGTGCTTGCTCTGAAAGAGTAAGAGTACATGTCTTCGAATCGCTCATACCTCAGTGCAGAAAAACTATTCTCTCCTCCGATCAGCGATTCAAGAGTACACAGAGTGTCTATCGATTCAGGTGCAACTCTGCAAGGAACATCAGAGGTCGATGACGCTTGTTCAGGTCACTTATCCTGGTGCGATGAACAACCTTGGAAATGCGCTCAAAGAAAGCGTAAGATGCTAATAGTGACGGGGGGCGGGGTTGGTAGGGGAGCGAGGATAGACGAGGACGAGGACGAGAACGAGGACGAGGACGAGGACGAGGACGAGGAACAGGGAGAGGACGAGGACGAGGACGAGGAACAGGGAGAGGACGAGGACGAGGATGAGGAACAGGGAGAGGACGAGGACGAGGACGAGGACGAGGAT
>NW_005434610.1:256684-257799 GCF_000315625.1 Guillardia theta CCMP2712
CTCCTCCCTCCCTCCTCCTCCTGGCCAACCAGCGTCATCCTCCTCTTCCTCCTCTCTCCTCCCTCCTCGCCTCCTCCTCCCTCCCTCCTCTGCTCTCTCCTCCTCTTCCTCCCCTCTCCTCCTCCACCACCACCACCACCACCTCTCTCCTCTTCCCTCCCTTCCTCCCCTCCCCTCCCCTCCCTCCCCTCCCCTCCCCTCCCTCCCATCCTCCCCTCCCTCCCCTCCCTCCCCTCTCCCTCGGGTCTTATCCTTATGGAACTTAACGGGGGCAGTTGGAAGGCATCCTAAGGAAGCAGCTCAAGTGGTACGAGACGAGCGATGGAGGGGAGGCGGAGCAGAAGGAGAAGGCAGAGGATGGCAGGGCAGCAATGATGAGCAAGAAGAAGGTTGGAGAGACTATAAGGAGCGCATCTGCCTCTTCTTACTGACCTGCTCTCAGTCCGTCTCCTGTCAACCCTTCCATGCCCTGCTCTACGCAGAGCTCGATGGAGATGTAATGATGACACGTCTGCTCCTGCTGCTCTTCCATGTGACGGCGGGTGTGCAGGTGGTGCTGAAGGTAGCTCAATCGTTTGCTCATCAAGTAGAATTCTCCGGTGATTGCATCCTCGGTGGAGCTGCGGGGATTTGATGAGTTTTCCTTTGAGCAGCAAGACACTTCAGACATTTCTTCGAGGCAGCAACGAGGTTTGATAGATTTCCGGCTTTCAACGACAACAAGATCAACGTTGGCTACCTCTCTCACGACTTTGGGGTACGGAAGAACCTGTGAAAACAGCTCACGATGTCAAACTCATGTGAACAAGTTTTCTCCCACTTGTTCACTACATCAGTTCATGTGATCTCTTGGATGAAGAAGCGTTGCAGGCAAAACATCTCAGCAATCCTTTGAAACATGCTCCACCTCAAACAAACATCTCTCATTTCACCTCTCACATGTATGATATGTTGCAGGATCATCCGACGGGGCATCTTTTCAACGGCGTTCCTTTCCTGCACCAACAATCCAAGAGGGTTCGAGCGTTTTATTTCTCCCTCAGGTAAAATTCTGCCTCCTCCCTCCTCCCTCCTCCCTCCTCCCTCCTCCCTCCTCCCTCCTCCTCCTCCCTCCT
>NW_005434610.1:257899-261953 GCF_000315625.1 Guillardia theta CCMP2712
ACCTCACCTCACCTCACCTCACCTCTCCTCCTCCTCACCTCACCTCTCCTCTCCTCCTCCTCTCCTCACCTCTCCTCTCCTCTCCTCACCTCTCCTCTCCTCACCTCACCTCTCCTCTCCTCTCCTCTCCTCTCCTCTCCTCTCCTCTCCTCTCCTCTCCTCACCTCTCCTCTCCTCACCTCTCCTCTCCTCTCCTCTCCTCTCCTCTCCTCTCCTCTCCTCTCCTCTCACTTTGCTGCTTCTCTCTTCAGTGGAGCCGCCTACATCGACTTTCTAGTCTCAGACAAGATCGTCAGCCCGCCGGAAGCAAGAGCCCTCTACTCAGAGCACCTTGTCCTCCTCCCTGGCACCTACCAGGTAGAGAAGCTGGGGAAGACGAGGAGAGAGGGAGAGGTATGGAGGAGGGGAGCAGGGGAAGACAGGAGAGAGTCAGAGGAGGAGTGGAGGGACAGAGCAAGAAGGAGGGAGAGCCAGAGAGAGAGAGAGTCAGGCTGGGCGGGAGGTGAGGGAGAGGTGAGGGAGTGATGTGGGCTCAGGTCAACGACTACAAGGTTGGCTTCAAGCATCTGAAACAGTCTCTGATGAGGGAGAAAGAGCTTCATACGAGGTACCTCCTCCTCCTCCTCCTCCTCCTCCTGCCTCCTCCTGCTCCTCCTCCTGCTCCTCCTGCTCCTCCTGTCTCCTCCTCCTCCTGCCTCCTCCTCCTCCTGCCTCCTCCTCCTCCTGTCTCCTGTCTCCTCCTCTGCTCTCCTCCTTTCTCCTGCTCCTCGCTTCACTTTCTCCTACCTTACATTCCACACCTGCTGTTTCGCTACCTCAGGCAATCTGGGCTGGCGTTCCCCTAGTCACCTGGCCGGGTGTAGCGATGGCGTCAAGAGTAGCAGCAAGTCTACTGGTTGACCTCCTTCCCTCTTCCTCTCTCCTTCTTCCCTTCTCCTCCTCTCCTTCTTTCCTTGTCCTCCTCTCCTTCTTTCTTCTTGCTCCCTTGCTTCTCCTCTCTCCTGTCTCCTCTCCTCCTCCTCTCTCCTCCTCCTCTCTCCTCCTCCTCTCTTCCTGCTTCTCTCTCTTGCTGCTCCCATCTCCCTTCCCTGTTCCTCTTTGTTCTCTTCCCTTCACACCCTGAACTTTTCCTCCTCCCAACCTCCTCCTCTACCCTCTTTCGTCTCCATCTGCTCACTTGACCTGCAGATGTCAACTGCGACTGTCTCTTGCCTGATTGCTCGCACGCAAGAAGACTTCCTCGAGCTCGTCTTCGCTCTCGCAATCTCCCACCACAGGAGGCGAGCTTTGCGACAGAGCATGTAACCTCTCTACAATCTCCTCCTCCTCCTCCTCCTCCTCCTCCTCCTCCTCCTCCTCCTCCCTCTTCCTGGCCATGACTCATGATCTCTCGCAGGATGCAAGGCAGCGACCTCTTCGATACTGAGCGGTGGGTCAGCAGCTGGGAAACGAGTTTGCGCCTTATGGTCACAGCTGGGATGTATGCTGAGCGAGGGCACGTTCCGCACATTGTTGCCCGTAGATCAAGTTAGAGGGCCTTGAGCGTACCCGGCCGACCACCGTGAGCCCGGCCCAAGTGCTCCGAGGCCCGGCGGCCTCACTGAGTCTTTAACTTAACTCAGTTGAGTAAAAAAGGAGTCAGCTCACACTTCAGTCTCGGACCGACGGTCCGACGGTCGCCGGAGCACCGGGCCGGGCCTGCCGGGCCTCGGGGACCAGACGTTACGATAATGTAACGGTGAATAGCAGAGCAAAATGAAACCACTGCCTTGTCGTTCTGAACCCACCCCTATGTGTCCGATGTTGACTACCCCACAAGTGTCACAGTACCCCCTACCGACCTTTTCTGTCAATATCTCGTGTCCTCATATGGGTACTTATGACCCCCTACCCACTTTTTACATGACCTACCCCAACTTCCGTGAGAGACCGTTGATCGGTTGACCCGAAGAATGAATGGCGCGGGGCTGATGAATGCGGGGAAGAAGCGAGGAGAGGAGCAGCGGAAGGAAGAGAGAAGCAACTGCAAGCAGAGATGTAGGAACAAGTGAGCATGGAGGAGCAGGAGCAGGAGCAGGAGCAGGAGCAAGTCTGAGGAACTTGATCATGAAGACGTTCTCTACAACCAGACGGAGCGATCTGACATGGTGTTCAGGTCAGACATCATTTCATCGAACAGCTGGGTCTTCAAGTGAAATCGATTGATTGGAGCGGACATCAACAAGTCAAGATGGCAGGTGATGAGATGGTGGTGGGTTGCAGATAACTGGGAGAAGACTGATCGCTCCCGAACAGAGGAGAACATGGCGAACGAGCTTGCTATGCTGCAGAAGAGCTACAAGATGATGGAAAACGACAGAGCGAGATATGCTGAAGAGTCTCAGAATATCATCAAACGTCAAAGGCAGGCCATCGAGAAAGTGAAGAAGGAGAACGAGAGGCTGAAAGAGCAAGTCGAGGCAGAATCAAGGAGTCGGAGTGAGAACTCGTCGGTAAGTCTTTCTTCCTTGTGTCTCCCTCCCTCCCTCCCTCCCTCCCTCCCTCTCTCCCTCCCTCCCTCCCTCCCTCCTTGTTCTCGACAGCATCTCATGACGGTGTTGCCTTAGGTTCAGAATCACCTCATGCGGTTACAAGATTCCATCGAGACGTACAAGCGAAAGGTCGGCCCTCTCCTTGTCCTCGTCCTGCTTGCTAATCAGCTCACGTGAACAACAGGTCGAGATCGAGGAGAGAAGACTGGAAGAGCTCGAGAAGCAGGGCAAGATCATGCAAGTGAAGGTGTTGGAAACGCACGTCACGTCAGGAGGAAAGGATGCAAGGAAGGTCGAAGATATGAGGACGAGCAAACAGATTCGCATCTTGGAGAACAGGTGAAGGGTTGTTATCAACGACTTAGTTGTCTTATGTGCCCTCAGGCTGGATCATGCGCTGGTGCGGTTCAATGAAGCTCTGTCTGTGAACAAGCAGCTGAGAGAGGAGATCGATCATCTTCGACGAGAGCGGGTTTGTAATGATGGTGGTGGTGGTGATGATGATGATGATGATGATGGAAATTGCATGTGTTGCTGGAAGATTTTGATTGATAAGCGAATCAAACTTGCATCCTGAGAAGATGAAAATGGTTGACAATGATGAAAATGAAAACGCTCTTGATGAAGAGAATAACGATGACGATGACCTGCTTCGATTGTTTGTTCGGATCGAGGCCTCCCATGACACTTTGCTGCTCCAGGTTGTCTTCGACTCCATCAACAGCAAACTTGCTCGGGAGCTGCATGAGAAGAAGAAGGAGATGGCCCTGATAATCGAGCAGTCGAACATCGCATACGAGGTCACTTGACTTGTTGTGTTGGATCGCCTTGTAAACTTTTCTGTCAATCAGGCGAGGGATCAGGCTCATTCTGAGATGGCTCTTCTGAAGGCGCAGGCTGATAAAGAACAGAGTGTGTTCGAGGTGAGTGAGTGAAGAGAATGATGATGATGATGATGATCATGATCATGATCATGATCATGATCATGATGATGATCATGATGATGATCATGATCATGATCATGATGATGATGGAGATGATGATGATGATGATGATGATGATGATGATGATGGAGATGATGATGATGATGATGATGATGATGAGATGATGATGATGATGATGATGATGATGATGATGATGATGATGATGATGATGATGATGATGATGATGATGATGATGATGATGATGATGATGATGATGATGATGATGATGATGATGATGATGATCGTCATCGCCATCCTCATCCTCCTCCTCATCCCAATCTCACCTGACTGTCATGGCTGCTGCATCTTCGGATCCTCCCGGACATGCTCGTTCGAGGGTGACGACAAACTTGTCCAGTCAAACTCTTGACGGTCAGCAGCTCAAGTCACCTCTGCATGGAAGCAACCGAAGCCCTCCCGGATGAATGTCGACAACATCTTCAACAAACATCAGCGATGTACCTCATCCTGCTGCTGCTGCTGCTGCTGCTGCTGCTGCTGCTGCTGCTGCTGCTGCTGCTGCTGCTGCTGCTGCTGCTG
>NW_005434610.1:262053-264719 GCF_000315625.1 Guillardia theta CCMP2712
AATGAGGTGGGAGTATGACTGAGCTCTCACGCTGATGTTAGGATGATCTTCGATCATGAGGAGGGGATCGTGGACATGTTCACGGAGATGTTGAAGTGGTCTATTACAATGATATTGACGTTGATTAGGGTAATGTTGATCCCCTTATTGATGATGACTAGGATCTGGTGATGATGATGATGATGATGATGATGGAGATGATGATGATGATGATGATGATGATGATGATGATGATGATGATGATGATGATGATGGAGATGATGATGATGATGATGAGGAGAAGGAGGAGGAGGATGGGCTTGCAAACATGTTGTGACTTTGGAACTTGCAGGTGGAATGGAGGGAGCTGGGAAAGATCCTTGAGAGAGATCGGCAGCTGAAGCAAATCAGCCCAGAGAGGTGAAGGAGTTGATCTCAACCATTGTTGATGGAATTCTCACTTGTTCTGTGTACCAACAGGGCAAACCGTGACGACGGCGGGAAGAGGAAGAGCCTCAAGGTGAGAAACTTGAATTGTCTTGTTGGGAATTGATAACAATGGCTGTGCGACTTGAGAATGATTTTGATGTGAACGCAGGGGAATTGGGAGATGGCGAAAGACAAAGCAGCGACCAAGACGTAATGATGCGTGATTTAAATGATGATGATGATGATGGAGATGATTATATTGATAATGATGATGAAGATGATTATGATGATGATTATGATGATGGAGATGGAGATGGAGATGATGATAATAATCATCATGATCATGACATTGGTGATTGATGTAGAAATGATGATGTCTTTGATCACTGTGATGGTCAGGATGATAATTGTGTTTGACACATTCTTGTTGCCCGGTTGTCTCATCTCTCATTCTCACTCTTGCACTCAGGCAACTTGACAAAGTTCAGTCCTTCGAAGAAGCTTTTCAGCAGATCAAGGCTGCAACAGGAATAGACAACATCGACGAACTTGTTCAGGTAATCAGGATGAGGAAGTACAAGTGGGGTTTGAGCAAGAGAATCCATGAGAACTGCAATCGGCAAGAGGGAGGAAGAGAGAGGAAGAGGGAGGGAGGGAGGGAAGGAGGGATGATGATGATGATGATGATGATGATGAGGAGGAGGAGGAGGAGGAGGAGGAGGAGGAAGAGCAGATTTGTCTGAATTCCCTCATCTTTGACAGACTTTTATCGATGCGGAGGACCAGAACTTCTCTCTCTTCAACTACGTCAACGAGCTGAACAACGAGATCGAGAAGCTTGAGGAACACATCGCTGATATCAAGGTCCTTGTCCACCCCACCAGCTCCTCCTCCTCCTCCTCTCTTCCTCCTTCTAACGATACCACACAGACGGACATCGAAAAGTACAGAGGTCAAGGAGGTCAAAACGACAGGCAAAGGAAAAAGCTCTTGAAAGATCTCGAGGACAGGTTCTCCTCCTCCTCCTCTCTTTCTCCTCTCTCCTCTCTCCTCTCCTCCTTCCTCCTCTCTCCTCTCTCCTCTCTCCTCTCTCCTCTCTCCTCTCTCCTCCCTCTCTCCTCTCTCCTCTCTCCTCCTCCTTCCATCCTCGTTCACTTCCCTTCTGATTTCTTCTATCAGACTTGCTAGCACGGAAGCCAAGGCGGAGCAGTACGAGGCCAAGAGCATCAAGGCGTCGAAGACAATCACACAGCTCGAGCAGGTTCAGAAGGAAGGAGAGAAGGACTGGGAGGGAAGGGCGGGGAGAGGAGGATGGGGAGAGGATGCGAAGGGCCCGGGGGAATCCTACGGGGGAAAGGAGGGAGGAGAGACATGGAAAGGGAAGCAGAAAGGAGGGAGGAGGAGGAGGAGGAGGAGGAGGAGGAGGAGGAGTGAAGATATCGCAGGGTATTCAGAGCATCTTCCTCAAATTGGGATGTGACAAGAGCTCCCTGAGCGAGATGATGGGGACGGAGGGAGTCAGCGAGACGAACATGATGCAGTACCTCGGCATCATCGAGCATCGTGCCAATCAACTCCTGCAGGTAGAGGAGAAGGAGGAGGAGGAGGAGGAGGAGGAGGAGGGGAGAAAAGGAGGGGGAGGAGGAAGGTTGCTGCTGTACCATGCCTCAGTGCGGCTGTCGTCGGTACGGCGGCGTACGGGAGCTACAGGACAGGCAAGTACGCCTATTCCTGGTACTCAGACCGGAGGGCAAGACTGATGAAGAATCAGCAGCTCGACAAGGAACCGATCTCGCAGTGAGAAGCTCGACGACACGAACCCCGCCACTGATCGTCCGTTGTGACCCCTTGCATGGACCAGCAAGCGGGTTGCAACTGTGTAGCTTGCTATGAGTAATCCGTGAATAGATACTAGTCGAGTATCGATGTCCTTCAGTGTCACTGCTGTTCCAGGAGCAAATTGCAATCATATCGATGTCCTTCAGTGTCACTGCTGTCTCAGAGCAAATTGCAATCATTCCCACTTTCTCTTGCGCCTCATATTTCCTCGTCTTCGTTGATGAAAAATCAAGATACAAACTTGTCTTTCTCTTCAGCCGTCGTTCCTTTTGTTGTAATGGGCGTCGAGAGTATTAGTTTCACCCTGTACTAAAACTGTAATATGAGGCGGTACTGTAATATGAAGGCGGTTGCAACTAGAGTTTGCAGTAGTTGGGGTGGGTGTACTAACTACCCACCGAATCCATACCTGGGTGATG
>NW_005434610.1:264819-289826 GCF_000315625.1 Guillardia theta CCMP2712
CAACGATACTAGCGTAAGTCCCTTTCTCATCCTTCTCCCCCTCCCCCTCCCCCTCCTACTTTGACTTTCTGGTCAGAACATGCAAGCTTCGCTACTTGCCGATGGAGCAAATCTGAGCGTGATCGGGCAAGGACCAGCTGCTCCAGCGGGAAGGTGCAAGACAATCTGACTGCTCCTCCTCCTCCTCCTCCTCCCCTTCCATCTCCTCCATCTCGTCCTCCTCCTCCTTTTCCTCCTCCTCCTCCTCCTCCCCTTCCATTTCCTCCTTTCCTCCTCCTCTCCAATGATCTACCTTTCGCTCTCCATCTGCTCCTGCTGACCAGTCCCCCAGCGTCGTGATCCACGTCGAGCCTCCTCTCATCGGAGACGAGGACGACAGCGCGGAGGAGAGCGACGAGGAGGAGGAAAGACCCCTCAGCCGCGACGAGCTGAAGGCCAAGACCATGCGGGGTATCAACAAGAGAAAGTCCAGACAGCCGCAAAAGGTGGCGCCCAACAGCGCGAGGTCGAGCAGCAAGAGGTAGAACAGAGGACGAGGACGAGGACGAGGACGAGGGAGCGTTGTGCTGGAGCTCTAGATGTTCATTATTGAAATTTCTGCTTACACAAGGGAGGAGGACGAGGAGAGGGAGGGGGGGTCACTTGTGCCTCCTGCTGAATGCGATGGCGAAGGGGAGGGAGTCGAGACGAGGATCGGAGGAGGAGAGGAGCAGCACCGCTCGCTTCCACTCCTCCTCCTCCTCCTTCCATACTCCAGCTATGCTCATTGAGCTTCCCATCCGTGAAACAGAGCGCAGGGAGGAGGAGGAGGTGAGGGACGTGCTGGGCCTGAGCTGGGAGCAGCTGGAGGAAGGTCGTTGGGCGACCTCCCGCTCCTCCTCCCGCTCTTGCTGCATGGCGCCCTCGAGAAGCTTGACAAGAGCTGCCGCCTGTGACGGGAGTGAGGAGCGACAGAGAGGAGAACCAGAGGAGGAACGGGGAGGGCAGTTGTGCAGCAAGGCAGGGAAGGAGAGAGGAAAGGAAAGGAGCCGAAAGGAGGAGAGAGGAGAGGAAGCATGAAGAAGAGAGCAGGAAGGGAAAGAAGGGGAGGGAAGGGGAGGGAAGGGGAGGGAAGGGGAGGGAAGGGAAGGGAAGGGAAGGGAAGGGAAGGGAAGGGGAGGGAAGGGAAGGGAAGGGAAGGGAAGGGGAGGGGAGGGGAGGAAGAGGTTCTCACCTCCGCTCCCTCCTCCTCCTCCAGCATCCTGCTCTCCTCCATGAACCCCAGCAGCTTCTTCGCCTGGGCTTCTGCTCCCCTTCCCCTTCGATCCTTCCTCTCCTCCTCGTCTTCATCGTCCTCCTCTTCTTCCCTGCCAAACTCTCCCATCCTCTCTCTGAGCAAGAAGCCTGCTGGGCCTGCTGCTCGTACCCGCAGCCGCTGCCATGCCTTCTGAAGCTCGACGGGACTCCAGCGCCGAAGGAGGTCGGCGGAGAGGAGGAGGTGAGGGCGACGGGCAGGAGAGGAGACGAACTTCTTGCCCACACTAGAGTGGAAGCGTACGAGACTTCTTGCCGCCTTGCGGTCTGGGGAGGAAGAGGAGGAGAGGACGGAGGCAGGTCGCTGTGGGGTACTGGAGGCACTGTCGGACCAGATCTTCTGCAAGAGAGAAACGTCAGGAGGAGGAGGAGACGAAGGGAGGACGTCGACTTTGGTGAGGGAGGGAGGGAGGAGGAAAGGGGAAGGAGGACAAGGAGGGCGAGCAACTGAGAGAAGGAGGAGAAGGGAAGAAGGAAGAGCAAGGGAGAGGAGGAAGAGGAAGGGGGTAGCTGACCAGGACTTGCGCTTTGTTGTGTTTCAGCTCTTCGAAGGAGGCAGAGTGAACGGAGCGCAAGATTTCAGCCCATGAGATGTAGTTCCTGTTGACTTCTATGCACTGAAGCAGAGGGTTGATCAGTCGCGATGAGAGAGATGGAGGAGAGGAGAGGAGCGAGGAGAGCGGAGAGGAAAAGGGAGGAGGGGAAAGCAGGGGAAAGCAGGGGAGGGAAGGAGAGGGGAGGAGAGGAAAGAGAAGTAGGGAGGATAGGTGAGAGGGGAGGAACTATTTGAAATTCACCTGTACTGTGTTGTAAGTCCTGCATTGAGCAACTATGTCAAGGAGTTTCTGTCTGCTTATAAGAGGCAGATGGACATCTGAGTTTTCAATCTCCTGCAAGAAAATTACAATCTCACTCCTTCCACAACCTCGTGCCCTCCTCTCCCCTCCCCTCCTCACTTCTGCTCCTGCTCCCTTCTGACCTCCATCCCTTTCCTCCTCGCTTTGTCTGGTCACCATGACACACAATCTCCCTGCCTCTCCTGCCCTCTCTCCTTTTCTCTCCTGTCCACAGCTTAGCTCTCCTCTCCTCTCCTCTCCTCTCCTCTCCTCTCCTCTCCTCTCCTCTCCTCTCCTCTCCTCTCCTCTCCTCTCCTCGCTCTCATGACCTCACCTGGACAAGGAGTTCTCGATCGATCAAGCTTGTAAACTGCGACGAAGTCTTCGGGTCGCACCTTTGAAACAACTCGTGCAATCTGTTCGTTGATCAGTATATTCATCATCTCCATCATCATCATCATCATCCCCATCATCATCCCCATCACCTCCATCATCATCATCATCATCATCTCAATCTCCATCATTATCACCACCACCACAACGGAGTGAAGCTCTTTCTTGATCTCACATTCGCTTCTGTTTTGCAATCTTCTTCAGATATTCGTTGATTGCTCCTTCCCTTCCATCTTTTGTCTTTTGTAGAATAGAAGTGCTGCTTTTGGAGCTCATCGAGGAGAGAAAAGAAGAATGAGGAGAAGTGCGATCAACAAAATGCTCCTGTCACGCTGCGTCAGCAGACTCCTCGTCCTCCTCGTCCTCCTTCTCCTCCTCGTCCTCGTCCTCGTCCTCTTCCTCCTCCTCCTCCTCCTCCTCCTCCTCCTCCTCCTCCTCCTCCTCCTTTCCTTGATGGATCCAAAGATCCTTTTGAAATTCGCCCGGTGCTTCGGACCAGCCTGGGAGATCACGGAAAGCCAAGAGGTCAGAGGGAGGGAGGAGAGGATTACCTCATTCATGTCCTTACCTTCTCCAGCCATTCCTTCACTCTCGATATCTCAGACTCGTCTACAACTCCCTTGCACAGCTCGCTGATCTCTTTGTCTTGCAGCTTGACCTCACTGTCATGTGAGAACATTGCATCCTTGCTGCCACTGATTCCTGAAGTTGGTGTCGACGACGCTGCTCAAGCACGTCAGAGCCTCGTCGCAGCCGCCGTCCGTCCGTCCGTCCGTCCGTCCCTCCTTCCCTTTCCTCCCTGCCTCTCCTTTCTCCTCCAACTACTCCACCTGCTCGCATGGACTTGTTCATCTTGATGAAAGACCTCGACTTCTCTCGCCTCTCTCGTCGGACGCGCTTCAGCTCTTCCTCACTCAGAGCTTGCCTCTTGCTCTCCCCTCCTTGCAGTGCCATCTCCACCTCCGTCTTATCTCCCATCATGGTCTGCAATCGCCGCATCAGTCTTCCTCCTGCATGCACTTCTAAGGTGTCAAACCTGAAACCAGTGATGTTTGGGTGGCGTCTTCCCGCATCTTTCCTGTGGAGTCGCAAACTTGTACTCGACTATGTCACTGATCGCTGCTTCGTTCTCCATCCTGATATCATACTGTCAGTCTGACTGATCGCCATCCTTCATCCTGCCTGGGCCTCCTCGCCATGGCCTCTATATCGAATCCTCTCCTCCTCTCCTCTCCACTCCTCTCCTCCCTTGCTCTATCACTCAGTCGCAGCCATCAACTGGTCTACTCTGTGGAAAAGGGTGGGTATGTAGAGTTATTGGATAGGTAGGGGGTGTCAATGCACTTGGTAAATACGGGTATAAAATCTGGTCAAAGGAGGGGTGTAAATTTCTTTGAATGGGTGGGGGTCATGGCCACGGGGGTGATTGTCGCACTCGGAGTCTTAGCCGTTGAGGCTGATAGTTGACTGGGCGCACTCAGTGGGCCCCGGGCCCCCAACCCGGCGCCGGCCGCTGAGCTCCGAACTTCCGGGCCCGGTAGTCCGGAACCTTGATCTCACAGACGGGTTAGTGGAAACTTGACTCAGTGAAGAGAAAAGAGCTTCCGATTCAACCGGGGATCTACAGGCCCGGGCCCGGTGACTCGGGGCCGGGCACTGTAAAAGTGACTCGCTCAGTGCCAAACTTCCGTTGAACACTGACCCGGGTCGTTGTTTGGGCGAAAGGCAACGCCAGGCCACCAGCTGACCCCGGAACTGGTTCCGAGGGTCCGATGAGTCAAACTTGACGTGATCACTGAGTCCTCGCGTTCCCATGGCGCTCGTCTGGGCCGTCATGGCGGCAGCCCTGGCGCTGGCTGGCAATGCAGGAGGAGCAGACGCCTCAGGTGGGACCTTCCTGATCCCCTCTGCTGAGAGGAAGCTTCTGGCTGCTCAGGATGGGATCAGCAACTGTAGTGCGGCCTGCGCTCGATGCAACATGTTCGGCAGTACCCTGGACGTCCCATGTAGCAGCAAGATTTGCAACAGCAAGGGACGATGCGATGGGCAAGGACGATGTGTCTGCTTTGAAGGATGGGCAGGGCTGACATGCAACGTGTCTACGACAACTTCTCCTGAAGTTCATCAACAAACAAGCACAACTATAATCATCACAGACACCAATGCTACTATGCTTCCAGGGACCACAGTGCTTCCAGAGACAACAAGCGCACAAAACTTGACCAACATCACAGGTGAAAACAGTCTTCAAGAATCAACCAGGACATACGACAACATTACGAGTGTTGTATCATCCATGGAATCAACCAATCCAGCCAGTACCCCTGAAACGACTCCAGTTGGTAACAGCGCCATCGAGGCCACCGTCAACTTTCTCGTCACTTTCTCGATGACCCGCGCTGAGTTTGAAAACATCCGAGTGAAGTACCTTGCAAGCTTCGCGCGTGCAGCAAAGGTTTCTCTTAACAGGGTGAGGATCGTAGAGGTGAGGGAAATCTCCCTCAGACGATCTGCAATACACCGACGACTGCTAGCCAGCGGGGTAGAGGTTGTGACCGAGGTGAAGCTCGACGGTACGCAGTCAGCAGACAGCTACAGCATCAGTTCTGATGGTCTCAATGCTGAGCTTGTGAAGGACGGGCTTCCTGCCAGTCAAGGGGTCAAGAAAGTCACGTCCCCCTCCACCACCGTGGTGAAGTCACTTGGCGGCATCACCCGTTCGGAGATCATTCTTGCGAGCTGCCTCGGGGGCGTCACTTTGTTGGGTCTGGTCGTCGGATGTTTTGTTTGGGTGTGGATAAATGGGGGGAGGAAGAAGAAGCTGGAGGAGACGAAAATGGTTGAAGGGAACAGTGCTTGCTCGGCCTCGATCGGTTTCGAGTCATGGGCAGTACCCCATTGCGTGAAGAAGCAAAGTCCAGATGGAAGCTACGAGATTCAAGAGAATGAGGAAGAGAACACCGAGAAGCTCAACCAGGAGGCCGCTGAGCCTGACTCAGAAGCTTTAACCAAGTACTGTTTGAGCGAGGTGCTGAATGATTAAATCGTAGGTATGCTGCAAGTTCTGCCAATTTAGAAAAGGATGGTAATTGTCCGATGTCACGAAGGAGCTAGAAACAAGTGGAGGACTAGGCAGCCAAGGCTTGTAGCGCAGGGGCCAGAGCGTTGAATGCCATTTAAACACTACCTTAGCCGACGTTACACCTGAGCATCACTCTGTAGGTTTGCATGACACGACGCAATCCACTCCAACTTGTTGCAACGCTTCTCAACCTGCAAATCATCATGTTGTCACGTGACAGAATCTTCACCGTCATCCGCCGACACTCTTCTTCCTCTTTCACCGTCTCTCACCTCCAAGAGATGCGGGCAGGTCGTGGCAAGGTCGACGTCATACCTGAGGAAGTGACTGTAACATTGACCCGCAAACACCTCATCGCACATTCCAGACCTTCGGGCATTGTAGAGCTGAGGTATCAGACAGGCATCAGCCATGGTTGGTTCGCGGGTTCCAGCAAGGTACACGCTGTCGTTTCCTCGATCCTCCTTTAGCTCCTCCAGGATCTGCAGGGCAAGGACCTGAACGAAAGGATACACGTGAGGACAGAAGTTGAAGCTCATGGTCCGAAAACCTCCACAGCTTCCAAGCCCTTTGAGATAGCCTTGTGTGCCCAATCCTGTTGTCTCAAGTTCACGGACCAAATCTTGATCATCCTCGACTTCATCAACACACAGTCACATACCTTCGAATCCATCTGCCCGTTGCTGCAAAGATCATCAGAGAGGAGGATGGCCTGAGATTCAGTCTGACTACCTTGAAATAGCTTTGAGGACGCTGAGATTCTGCAAGGGTTGTATTCCACTGTTGATTATCTCCGATATCTGCAGCAGCTGTAAACTTGGAAATCCTCCACTTCGCATTCAGAGAGTCCCCACAAGACGCTGGTAAGATCACTGTACCTGTCTCACTCGCATCCTTTCAATAGGATCTTTTGGCAACATGGAGCAACCTAAATCAACATCAACACATGAAAAAGAGTTACATATCCGGCACCAGAATTGGGAAAAGTCTCTTCCAGAAATTCGATGATTGCTAAGCTCTGACTCAGCAGCCTCTGTCATGACGTCACTTGGTCTACCACATCCAATACAGAGAATTCCTTTGTCTTTGCTTCTTCATCATACACCTCCAAAGTCGGAACCTGAGCCCACCATCATCGGCAGGGAAAGACTGAACCAAATTTCCACCTGTCTCATTCGGTTGCGATTTTCATGCTCACTGTCATGCTGGTCCCCTTTTGAGATGTCAATGGGAACGTACTGTTTTATCACAGTTGTCAGTTTGGACATTTTAAGGTAGCTTTAACAATTTTCCGAACCTCATACTTAATGCCTTTTGCGGCCAACGCGATTCTCACTCGCCAAGTGCACGATGACCGCCAGTAGCCTAACAGAAATCTTCAATCGATTAGTGGGTATAATAAAATCTGATGACCGTAAAGCTTCCAAGTGTGAAATCGTCTTGCCCCCATAGACGCAACTTGTGACACTCCGTGAGCTGCAAGTACCTCTTGTTCCAGGTGGACGTGCGCTGGATTACTTTCAATAATGGAGCCAGCAGGGAAGATCTTGCCTGCAGCAATTGAAACTCGAGTAAGTTTTGAAAAATGAGACAACAATTTTACCATTGCACTCTCCAAAGCCAAGTGACAGTATTCTCTCGTTCCCATTGCTGTCTTGGACCTTATTTTGACATTTTCCTCTCATAATCACTTTGTCAAAATCCTTGAGAAATTTTCTGTTTTCTCCAGAGCTACCAAGCGGAACATCACGAGTACCTCTCCAGCTCATCTCCAACAGACTCCCAAGAGAGTCTTGTTCGCCCCCACTGATTGTGCCGGTACCGAGAAGATCTCCTGGCCTCATCCGACATCCTGTCACTGTGTGATGCACCAGTTGTTGCTTGATGTTCCAGTAAAGGTTGCGCATGTTGGTGCGGCAGACCTGCTCTGCTTGAGGCATATCCTGACCCTGGATGCTGACCGTGAGGTCAATGTCGAAGGAGGAGTAATTGGGATCTTTCAAGTAGTCGAGCGGCTCGGGGTCCTGTTGAACCCTGGAGATGGTCTCGCAGGTGAATGGTTTCAAGGCCTCATATGGAACGATCCAAGGAGATATGGAGGTGGCAAAGTTCTTGGATCCAAAGGGCCCAAGTGGGACATACTCCCACGACTGGATGTCCCTGGCAGACCAGTCGTTCATGAGGACAAGGCCGAAGATTCGATCTTCAACGTTGTCCATGGTTATGGTCTCACCCAACCTCAGGGGCTCCCCCCCTACAAAGAACGCAATCTCCATTTCAAAGTCCAGGTTCTTGCATGGACCGTACTCGCTTCCTTTCTTTGGGTCTCCTTTATCCTTCTGCAACTGACCTCGTGGGCGAACGATCTCGGTCCCGCTGACGAATACGGTAGATGCGCGGCCATGGTATCCAACAGGAAGGTGTAGCCAGTTGGGCTGCAAGGCATTCGCTGGATCACGAAACATGCACCCGCAATTGAACGCATGGTCTCTGGAAGAGTAAAAGTCTGTGTAGTCTGGTATGACAGCCGGAAGATGCATCTTCACTGTATCTAACTTGACGAATGCCTTGGATGCCATTACAGGATCGTCTCTTAATTCCCTGCTTCCTCCTTCTCTGAGAAGGTCCATGAGTCTTTCTCTTGTAGCTTTCCAAACAGATGAAGGACATGCCATGAATTCATTCAAGGCTGGCTTTGAGAAGCACGATGGGTCCAAGCCTCCAATGCCCCGGAGCAGGCAAGTGACAACTGACAAGTCCAGGACTAAATTTCCTATGGCAACCCCGCACCTTGGTGGCCTTGAGCTCGTTGAGAAGACTCCATATGGCAGATTGTCAAGTGTGAAGTCAGAATTCTCTGGTATCTCAACCCAGGAGCGCGTCATCTTGTCCCTGCAGACAAGTGTTGAGTGAGCACATCAGCTGCACGACCCTGCGAAATACTCTCCTTCCTTGCTTCCTTCCCTCCCTTCCTCCCTACCTTTCTCTCCCGCACCTCACCTTCTAAATTCATACAATTATTGGAAAAGGATATAGATCAATCTGTTAGCACAGCCAGAAACCAATAAACTGGCTGCAAGGAAAAAACACAAACTAGAACTTGTCTTCGGATCATGGAATCTGGAAGAGAGCGAGAGACGATGAGAGACAAGAGGAAGAGATTTCAGTCAGCACTTTCGACATTTTGAGATGCCCACTGAGGGTAGGAGGATGGCAAGGGGAGGAGAAGGAGGAGGGGACGACAATCGAGCCAGGATTTCTGCGAGCATTTCGTTCAAGCTTTCTGGAATGAACAAAGTTCTTTATAGGGGGGTGGGGGTGTAATCAACATGTGTGGGTGGGTGTGAAATGAGTGGGTGGGGGTGAATAAAATGAGGGGTAATGTTGATCTACGGGATTGGGAGTGAGATATTACCCCCCAAATTCCCAGATTCTTTGAGTGATATGATGGGGTCATCCGATGCTTGTCGAATAACCAGGTAGGGTTGATCTAGCGGTGGAATATCAGTGTAGGGTAGGGTGTAAACAGGGTCAGGGGTCAGGGTTTGGGCAAGGTCAGGTCCCCTACCCCTAATCAGGTACCCCCCCATTTTTACTTAGTACCCCGTTCTTCTATACCTTTTTATTGGGCCTATTGGGTATTTTGAGTACCCCTACCTACTCGTATTACGCTCTAAGCCACAAACCTGCCAACTAACAAAACAAAGATATTACCTCGAAAATTTTGAAGGACACCCACTAAGACGTTGAATTTGGGGGTAAAGATCAATTAATCCATTTTTTTTCAGTATTGTTCAACGGCCGTTTGCCATGGCCTCGCGCTGCAACAGCAAGGGGTGCATCGGGGGTGGTAAACCAAACCTTGTCATAATTTGAAATATCACCCAAAATTCCAAATTATATGTGTAATTTTGAAACTTCTGTAACCTTTGTTATGTCAATTTTTGAGAACTAAAATATACTC
Organism: Guillardia theta CCMP2712; assembly: GCF_000315625.1. Taxonomy (NCBI): domain Eukaryota; class Cryptophyceae; order Pyrenomonadales; family Geminigeraceae; genus Guillardia; species Guillardia theta. The sequence goes on from NW_005434610.1 coordinate 274,388, forward strand.
CTATATTTCAAAACATCATCAAAAGGTTCAGGAGACTACATGAAATTGGTTTCGCAGGAGCGGGCGCAATGCAGCCAAATGCAAGGAGGTAGTTCCTGAAGCGCCCTCGACGGTGGAAGGCGACTAGATTGCAGGAGCAGTTTGAGAGCCAAGAGATCGATTGAAATTCATGAAATCTGAAATTGAAAGGAGATCATAGGACAGGAGGCAACAGAGATTGGTGGATAGGGGTAGTGCAGCGACCGCAGCCAAACAAGCTTTACGGCAGGGAGTCAAACAGGAGCCCTTGAGGTTATCATCGTCAACTCAAACAACAAGATGAAACAGTTCTTATCCACCCGTTGCGTTTGGCTGGGCCTCATTCTCTTCGTCGACCTTTCGCTCCATTGTGAGGGGGGGACCCTGCTTCGGTTGAGAGGAGGTGGGAGGGGACTGGTAGGTGCCATCCGCAAGTCGCAGCGTGTAACGGGGAAATCTCACAACCTGGGCTGCCTGACCACTCTGCCCTCGGGTTATGATTCCATCAACAAGGCTCGCATCAAGTACTACAACGATTACTTTTCAGTGGTGCGGGAGAAGGAGACCCAGGAGGGCAAGATTGCAAAGCGCAGGTCGAAAGATTATGTTCCAGCAAAGCTGCATCTGATGAAGCCTGCGAAAGCCAAGAAGTTGAAGACCATTCACAGACAGAAGATGAGAGAGCTGGGGCTTCCTCTTTGGTCGAATCCCCAGAGAGCGAACTATCTCAAGCAGGTTCGAGAATCAAGGAGGAAAACGACAAGGCGATAGGTATCTAGAGAGCAAATGGATGCTGGATATCACTGCCTTCGTTTTGCAACAGAAGGAGGGTCGCTCTAGAGCTTTCTTTCAGGCTACCTTGTCAGTGTTGAGTGTCTATCCGGTGGAGTCGATCTCTTTGGTGAAGTGTGAAGATTTTTTTTTTCTTGAATACACTGTCAGAGATCAGAGAGTATGATAATACAGATTAAACACACTCTCGACGAATCCTTTGGTTTGCAAATATCCTTTAGTTCCTGAAATGATGTGTACTTCGTTGAAGTTAATCATTTGTAATCCCTCCCTCCGTTAGTAGATTTTTGATCTATCTCCGTCGAAGACGATCACAACCATCGTCAAGCTTGATACGTGATCGGACAGGACTGAGAGACCCGGCAGGCTCTCAGCACTGCCTGGCCGGATCCGACCGGGGCCCCCGGGCCGGCGGCGGCCTGAGTCATCGGCACTGGCCCGGGCCGCATCACTGATTGATCGGACGGTGACAGTGGGATCAACAGTCTATAAATCATCCCCCTCATTCGCATGCTCACCCAAACAATCTGCAAACAATCGCTACGCGATGCCGCATTCAAGTTTGTGGGGTCAAGGGGCAGAACGGAGAGCGGGTGAAGTGAGAGGAGAGAGGAGAGAATGAAGTCAAGCTCGGAGGGAAGTCTCCTCGTCTGAAGGATGAGATACCTGGAAATCGTCGCACTCCTCACCTTTATGGCCGCCATGACGGCAGTCATGGGAGCGAGCAAGTCGGTGTATCTGAGCGTGGTGATGGTGATGCGCAACGATAACTACGGGGAGAACCTCCTTCATCGTTTCAACAGAACCATCGCAAGCTTGTCCGAGTCTGCGTCTCTTTACCGTCTAGACTACGAGATCATCGTAGTTGAATGGGATCCGCCAGGATCTCGTCCACTTCTCCGAGAGGTCAGAGGACCTGGCCCCGAGTTATGCCTGACCTGCTGATGAAGGCGCTTGTCTGGCCCAAGAACATACCACGGTTGCACATCATCACAGTTCCTCAACATGTCCACAAGGAGGTAAACTGCAGGTGAAATGGATTCATCCGCCGTCCCCTCCCATCTCTGACTCGATCTCCCCAGGGGATGGGAATACGAAGCCAAGAACCTTGGGATATCCCAGGCCGAGGGGTCTTTCATCCTGTGCATGAACTGCGATGTGATCCTCTCTCCACGCCTCGTCAAGTTTTTGAGTGAGAAGGTGAAGATAGATATTTCGACACGTTAGCTGTCCTTCCTCACTCGAGTCGTGAATAGACCCTGAAAGATGATTGCTATTACCGTGTGGACCGTTATGATTGCATTGAGTTGATTCCAGAGAGCATGACCGCCGTCCAGGTCGATTTTGTTTACAAGAGTCATGTATTCTTATTTCAACATCGCAGGCAGCCAAACATTGTCAAGACCATTCAGGTGGGAACATAGAGTTATGTTTTACCTTCTTGACAGTCTCGGGTTGGAACGACAGTCCGTTTGCTGCGATCTTGGGGATTGGAATGGTTTCCTGCTCCAGACTCACCAACACCACAGGTCGATCTTGACAACAATGTATTGTCCAATTACTCTTTACATGTGCATAGATTGAAAGTAGAGAAGCATTGAAGGAGTACGAAAGAAGGGGCTTAACGACAGAATTTCACGGAAAGCACATCAAAAAGTCTTTATTTGTCGTATCAAGCGGATGATGTGTAGTGATACCCTTTCACAAGTCTCGGAGAGCTGCACCACACTGCATCAGGGGATTTCATGTTGATGCATTCGAAGCACTGGCAAGATCTGAGGTCGGTTCCTTCCTGTCTCGTTTTCGACGCTGATGTGGTGCCCCAGAGGGTTTCAAAGGGATTCATATTGTTCGTCCTACTGCGATAATCACACAGGTCATCAGCTTTGCATTGAGCATGTTGGGCTTTCTGTTTGAAAGGATTAGCACAGATTCCTACTTGGTTGCTGCCGCTGCTGCAAAAGGTACACCCCAACTTTGTTGCGCCTTGATCACGGACAGATATCTCGGATAAAACATGTCCGCTAAACATTTCATAAACTCTTGAAACAGGATTGAGACAAGTTTATCTCAAACCACCAATGGCCATCTTCCATCAAGAGCACCAACGAAATCGAGCTTCGGGTATTTTCCTCGTGTTGACCTGATCTCTCTTGACTTTGACACAGCAAATTGTTCGTCTGAAAACTGGATGAGATTCCAAGCGGCAGCTTCAAGGATGCTGGCCGGTACTGAGAGCTCCTACACACACGCCCTGAGGTTTCTTTTTCCAGTGCAAACTCCGATAACTACCAACGACCTGCACGGATGGCATCTGGATGCCTCGACTTGCGATCTGTTCAACATCTCCACCGTTCCATCGGCTCTATCCGCATCCAAGTCGTCTAAAGATGATCCCAATGATGATGAGTTCAGGGCAAACTACCTTTGCTCAGGAAAAACGCACATTCGCGGACCTTGGAAGAGACTGGTCACCACTCCGATCTTCTAACTCACCTGGCTGAGTTCAATGCAGGAAGCGTACCTGCTAGTGGCCAACGGACTTGCTTCTCAGGGTATCGACTTGCTTTCCGATTCCGACTCCCTTTGATCCACTTGTCAGGTTTGAAGCTCGCTGCTCTCCAGTGCTACGCTGGTGCTCTAGACCTGGTTGTACAATCGAGCAGCAGCGGAGGCGTCCTGGCGGGACTGATCTCGAGGGTTCTCAGAGGGGAAGAGGAGAGTTGGAAAACAAGCCCGTCCTCTTACATCGCAGACTGGAAATCGTTGACTGAAGATCGCAAAAGGACGTTGTTACATCTCATGTCTAGCGCTGGTGAGCGAAATAGTTTACTTGTAATGTACATTGGAGGGTATCTGACCATAAAACCCAGCCTTGGCCCTCGCAGCGGAGGGCAGAGTCTCAGAGGAGCTTTTGTTGCTCTCTAACCAGCTGTCTCGCAGCTGAAGGAGATAAAAAACTCTCTGACGGAACCTCCAGGACACAGGCTCTGTCCCCTACTCAGGTCGCGTTCTTTCCAAGAGCTCAGTCCACCTGTCCTTTCAAGCAGCCATCCTTGCAGCTCACTCTAAGAAATTGCTGGGATAGTGCCCCTTTCCGCCTGTCTCGGTGATCTGATGCACTTTCTTACCGAGGCTCCTCATTTCCTTCCGGAAGTCAACAAGCGACGCCAGCACAAGCTCGACGTCAGTCTGCAACTTCAAGACGTCTTTCTGAACTCTCCCGTCATCTTCCTCCAGCGTCGCTTCCTCCTGGCACATGAAGTCAGCAAACGATTTCGTACGAAGAGTCTCAGGCACCCTTCCAGACGCCTCCTCGCCGCCACGGTGATCTACTTGGATTGGGTGGACAGTGGTCCCGATGACGTGTGATAGCTTGTCACGCAAGTAGGACATCAATGTCACTTTCTCTTCTTGCTCCCTTACGATCTCATAGCTCTCCATGATGATGGCGACAAACATGTTGAGGAGGAAGCAGATGGACAGGATGGTCCACAACGCGAAGTAAATCCTGCCAGTGACCCAGTTGTACCTGAAGGTTGGATCAGCGCAAGAGAACGAGGGGCGGAGAGCAGAAAATGCAGGCAGGGAAGCGCCGGAAAGGCAGGCGGTGAAGCGAATTACTTGTAGATGGAGTCGTAATCCCAATCGCCCAGGCACATCCGGTAAAGCGTCATGAGAGTGGTAGTCCACGTGGAGTAAGAGCTCATTTGATTTCCGTAGGTCAGCATGAAGGTGAAGACGAAGCTGGAGGGATCCAAGTTATATGCAACTCTCGTCTATACGCGCACATGAGAGGCTGAGAGGAGGACATGAAGCCAGGATGCCGTGGGCCAGAGGAGGGAAAGGAGTACCAGAGAAGGGGAAAGACGTGAGGAGAAAAAGGAAGGAGCACCGGAGGACGGGCAGTACAGGAGGAGTGAAAGGAGCAGCAGACAGGAGGAAGTATAGGAGGAGAGGACGCAGCAGGCGAAAAGGGGACCACGGGGCAAGACTGTTACCCGTTGAGCGCGACAAAAGTACAGAGCATGAAGGCAGCAACATCCTCCACGCAAGCTCCCATGATTCTGATCAACCGAGACATGAATGGGATGTGGCCGAAGTACTTGAAGCTAGATCAGTAGCTGGTAACCAGGTCGGGGAGGAGTTTACCTTGAACATCTTGAACCACGTGAGGATGGCGTTGAACCCCATCACATATTTCCACTGCCATCGATCGTCAGGAGCAGCAAAGAGTCAACAAGCGATGGGCACAGACCATGCTGACCATGTTGGCAGCTGGGGCGTAGTAGACAAACTCGTTGTCAGCAGGAGGAAAGTTGGCACTCTGGAGACAAGCAGTCAAAGTTTCTGGTCGAATGATGTTGACAGGTGAACAAACCTTGGCATTGAGCAAGGCGCCATATCTGAGACCGAAGGCAACGTAGAACAAGACGAAGTTGACCCAGTCGATGACGGTCCACAAGGACTTCCAGTACTTAGTGAACCCGAGCTTGTACCAGTGCCAGAGCGACAGGACATGGTATCCGACTACCATGAACAGCATCACGGCCTCTGTTCCCCGAATCGAGAAGACAAGAGTGAGTAGAGAACCAGCTCGCTATCGAGATGATGTTCAACCTGCGATCAAGTCGACGGCTGATCCTTGGTCGCTGTCAAGCTGAGTCAAGGGAGAAAATAAACAGTGCAGTTGCGAGGCACCTATAGAGATGCTTGATGTTCAGAGTGATGACTTGAATGAAAGCTGATATCGAGCCTGCTTCATCCTCTTCGTAGATGAGTTGAACCACCTAACGCGGTCAAGGTGGTGAGACCGACAAGGGTGTGAGGAGCATAATGCTTACTGCCATCAGATCTGTCGCCAGGTTGTACATCGCAAACTCAACAATCACAGCGCGCGTTTGCCTACCATCACGTCAGAAGTAACGAGCTCCAACTTGCCCTACTTGTCGATCCAGCGGTCAGTCTTGAGCTGTGAGATCTTCGCAATTGCATCTGTTTGGACCGTCAGGTTCCTTGCCGAGGGGATGTCCTCTGCGAAATAGTGAGCCGGACAAGGCAGCCAACCCTCCTCCTCCACCTCTGTATCCTCCCCCCGAATACGCGTTCAGCACCCCCCGCGTTGAGCATCCAACTTTGCACCCGAGCTCGAGCGCCGTCTGGTAGTTGAATTTCTTCATATTGATGTCTGTCGCGTACGTGGGCCCGTAGGGCGCGCGATCCTCATTGGAGCTGGAGTACGGTCCGTAGCATATGTCCGCGTACTTCGCCATCTTGCTGCCCTTCATCATGTTGCAAGTGTTCGGCTTCACCCGCACCTGACGCGCTGAGATCGTTCCGAGCAGCATGAACTTCATGTTCACCTGCCGAAGCTCGTCTGAATTTAGCGAGTCGCCATTGTACCACGTGACCGGGAGCACAGCAGGAACGAATGTGGTCTGCATGAAAACGTACCAATCCCCTGCTGAGCTGATCGACTCAAACGACGACAACTCGTTCCTGATGCTCTGGGCCAGGCTGTACGATTTGGAGCCCCCTTGCGCATTCATGCAGACCCAAGTGAAGATGATAAGGAAGATTATGTATACCAGACTCTCCCAGAAACGAGGATTGTTAGTAAAGATCCCTTCTTTGAGCTGCTGCAGCACGCTTGAACGTCGGCGGACAGCTGGTTCGTGGGGATCTTCATCGTCATCTTCGAAGGTACTTCCGTTAGGCACTATACTTCCCTGTTTCTTCTCTATACTCTTCTCAAAGTTTGTCTTTACCTTCTTGCTCACCACAAAACGCGGCTGGATCACCATCGAACTTGTCGGACCACCTTATTTTGAGAGTTCAAGTCAGAGGCTTTACATAGTATTTTGATGATTGCTCTTGAATCCTCCGTTCTCAACTCTACTGCGCGTTTTACTTTTGATCCGATCTGCTCTTATCGCCTTAAGGACTCAGACTCTGCGAACTGACTCCTAGCTCAATAACACTGCCACGCGCTCTTCCGTTCTCCTGCTATAGCTGTCTGGCTCTTGCTCACTTCTCCTCCTCATCTCCTCCTCATAGTCTCTGCAGCCTTCTGCCCTCTTGCCGTCGCCCATGTTTTTATTTTATCGCTTTCATTGTCAGTTGACAAGAAAAAAACGGCCGGGCCTGCGCGGGGAAGGGGCCCACCCAAATCTGGCCCCGGGCCCGATTGCCGGTCCGGGTCACTGAGTGACCAGAGGCTCACTTTACTGGAATCACGGCCCGCGGTCACGGCACCCGTCGAAATGTCTGAGGCAGGCCCGCTCACTGTCAACCAAGGTTGCGATCAGAACACGCGGACCCCTACCTTTCCCCTTGTTTTACTAGAAGGGGTGGGTGGTTGACCCCACGGTTTCCGTCCCCTGGGGAATCGAAGCCTGATAGTCATTGGACAGAGCCCTGCCGACATGCTGGCGGCGTTCGCTCGGCTGGTCAGCGGAGACTTCAAGGAGATCTCGAGGAAGAAGCAGCGACCGCAGATGGTTACGATCCCCTTCTCCCACTACGTTGAGTTTGCGCGCTGGTCTCTGTTGTACGCTCGGGTGCAGTTTGACGAGCATCCCTTCACCCCTGGCGATCACATTCTTCCCACGTTGTCGGTTCGGCTGGCGGACAAGCAGAAGGCAGCGAAGGGTTCGGATGGTGATGAGAAGGAGAACTTGACACTCGTCCCTTTGGTTGTTCTCCCCGAAGGAGAGGTGCTTAACGACAGCTGGACTATTGCGCAGAGGCTGTCAGGTATGGGGGGTATTGACCCGGAGTTGAAGGAGTTCTTGAACCAGCAGTGGGGTCCTCAGACACGAGCGTTCGCCTACTCGTTCCTGTTGAAGAAAGGGAATTCTCAGACCTGGAAAGATCTCATCACGTCTGTCGGAGGGTGGTGGTTACAAATCAAGTTTTTCCTCTTCTACGACAGCATACTGAGGTGCGACGGGAATGGTCGTCTCTGTACTCTGACTGAGAGGTTTCTCCCGTTGCCGTCCAATTATCCAGGAATCATTTCCGATCAGTCCGACCGGACGATCCTGAAGCTCTCAAGGAGCTCATCGCAAAGATGAAAGCGTCCGGTGAGTTCTTTCAACGTCATCGCAGAGCCATCGCCGCTCATATTTTCTTGTTGGCAGTCAGCACCCTGGATAGTTATTTCGACAAGGCTGGAGGAAAGAAGTACCTTGGTGATGGCAAGGGATCAGATCAGCCTGGCATCGCTGACTTCGCCTTGGCGGCTCTGGTTTGTCTTGAGCTCTCGGCCCCTGGACTCTCCTCGTTGGCTCATATTCGTGCAGACTGCTCCCTGCGTCAACCCTCCTAAGTTCTGCGGAGGAATGTACTCGGATTTCTTCGACGGGATGATCAAGAAGGTGTCAATGTTACTATCGTATTGCTCTCTTGAATGATAAGCACAGGATCCGGAGTACAGCGCCAGCATCAAGGAATTCCGGGTACGTTTGCAAGCTTTCGTTGTTCCTATCTCAGCGTCGAGATGCAGGAAACAAGGACGGGCAAGTTTTGCCTCGACATGTACGAGCAACATCGATAAATGGTGCGGTGAGCGAATGCAAAGCACAGCGAAGGATAACAATCTGTGCGGTGCGAGTGGGTAGGACACTTCTCCAAAAGAACAACTACTCGTGTTTTCAGAAGGCAAAATCAAGCGCTGTGGATGTTGCGTATCTTCGATTTAATTTCCTTTGTCACTTGCAGTGTCACTTGCTCGTCATAAAGGTGCCATTGCTATAGCATTGCACGTGTCGTCACATCCCCATCACTATGTATGATGTATCACAAGTCAGTAGAGTGGCCGACACTATCATCATTCATTCAATGACAAACACTGTCGGTCTGGCATGCTCCACCAGCTCTAGTATCCGCGCACTGCCATGCGCTGCTGGTTGTTGCCGGGAGGCTCATCGTTGGAGTCGATGACGGTGTTGGGGGTGATGCCGTTTGCGTTGTGCGGCTCCGCCCAGGTGTTGATGGTGTTGACATCCTTGAGGAGGGCATCGACGTCGTTGCCGTTGGCATCGAGAGTGAGCATGGTGAAGTTCTGGCGAACTTCAACGTATTGACGAAGAATAGCGAACATCTGCTCAGAGATTCAGTACAAGTCCAGATATGAACCGCCCCGTCTCTAACTTTCAACATCCTTCGGATAGACGGTCAAACAGAGTCAAATTCTGGTATGATTTCAAGACGAACAACATGGCCTCGCTTTTTCAAAATCAACTCGCATCCCTGTCAGTCTCCTCTTTGTCATATTCTGTCTGACTGTCTCAAGAGAAGAAAAGGATACTTTCCATGAGTTCTGTCTCAGAGAAAGAAATCCTCCTTGCGTTCATAACTAGTTCCAGTTTCACTATGGTCGCCTCAGGACAAACAAGGACTAAACACAAATATCTCCGTGTATTCACATCCCTCCTAGCCTTGAACATGCACCATACTCTTGGGTCTGTTCTATCCCTCGGGCCTGCCCTTCCTTGATCCTTCTCTCCTTTCCTCTCGTCTTGTCGTTTCCTTCCTCCATCCTTAGGCCATTTTTTGCCTTTATGAAGAACCCCACCACCCCAACTTGTTCCTAGCCCTGTTTAGTACCCTACCCCCTTTCAACACCACCCCATGTAGTGTGTTTCAATGCACCCCTACTTGATCTATTTCTCGTCTAACCCTACCTCACGCAGTCATACCGAAATGAACCCCCTACCCCCACATTGGATTTTCCACGGCAGCTTACAAGGACAGTATCGAAATAGACAACTTGATATCAACGAGCCTCTTAGCTCCGACTAATACTGATCGATCTCCGGCTCCAACTCGAACAGCTCCTCCTCCCGCTTGCTCCGCAGGTTGAGGTCCTGAAGTCCAGAGATCACTCCCTCGTTCTTCAGGTTGCTCGCTTCTGTCAGAGTGTTCTTGTCAACTCTCGTCTCCATCAAGGCGATGGTTGCTTTCTCCTCAGTGGCAACCCCGATGTAGTTCCCTTCAACCTGGTGCGCAGGAGGAGCATCTTCAGTCGAGAGCTCCCAGCAGGGCAAGAGCAGGCCTACCTGACAGAACCGGAGGACCAGCCCAGTGCCATCGCCGACTGCTATAGCGCCGAACTCCTTGTTCCCCACGACCCTGCACCGCACACAGATCCCGCACCCGCCGTCCTCCACATGGACGCCATGCGCGTTGCCAACGAGGTCGGAGTTGATGAGGTCGAAGCTGGACCCGGAGTTGAAGGAGCTCACCGCCGACTCCTTGTTCTCCTCTAGCCAGCAGTTGATGAGGTGCAGGTACCCGCCTCTGGTCACGCAGGCGCCCTGAAACTCGTTGCCCCGGATCCTGCAGGAGGTCGCCCTGATGAGCGACACTGGGTCCGTGCAGTACAGGCCGCTCTTGCCGTTGAAGCCAAGGTCACAGTCTTCCAGTTTGACCTGTCAAGACGTCTCAACTGCTATCAAGGTCATCGAGGCCTCCACCTGACCACCGTTGACGCAGACCACTCCGTCCCCCCCGTTGTGGCTGAAGGAGGAGGAAAAGCATTCGACGTCGGAGCGGAAGTCAACGAACAGTCCTACCCCGCCCTCACAGAGGACGGTGCATCGAGATATGGTCAACTTCCCTTGTTCTGCCTTGAGGCAGCTCGTCCAGACGAAGGGCAAGGAGTCGCGGACGTACTCTGGCCCAATGAAGGAGTGCCGGAAGCTCAGTCCCACCAGAGAGATATCGGACTCTTCGTCCTTGCAGGACAGTATCGCGCTTTTGTGCGTTGATTCCAGCCACACGCTCCCCTGCGGTTCTGAGGCGTCACGAGGATGCGAGGGAAGGAGCTCACAGACCTGCAGGTCCGACCGTGTCTGGATCGTTATGCAACCTACGGGGAGCAGGGAGGAATCTGAGAACAGACAACGTTACGGACCGTAACAGCGAGAAGGGCGTTTGAGGACCGTTGAGGGTGGAGATGTTGCGGATCACGGTGATGAAATCGTCGACCCCTTCACATCGACCGAGGGCATGGTCGACAGTCGGATGGGCGGTCGTGAAACCGTCGCAGGCCCTGCACACGACTGCAGCACGCTGTAGCTCCTGAGGCGTGCTCGGCTTCCCTGATTCAGCACAAGTCACGGAGGAGAGAAGAGAAGTCCTCTCAACCTCTTGTGATGGCAGCTGCCTTTGTCTTCTTGCGTTTCGGTTTCTTGATGAGGACGTTCCACGATGAAGTATTCAAGGTGCGTGAAGCCTGCTGGGCTGCAGATCCCTCTTTTGCGGCGAGATCGTGTTCGACGACGGAAGGAAGTTGTTTCAACACGTTTCCTCCCACTGCCTGCCGTCGAAGGGAGACAACAAACACATCCATTCCCCTACAACAGGTTGAGCGGCAAAGACATGGGCAGCGCTACGCGCAGAATCCTTACCTTCTAAACTTCAACGACACTGAGCTCCCGACCGGGCCGAGGATGTATGGAGCCAATTGCTGCACATAGAGAAGACGTGGCAAATGTGAGGCACAGAAGATGAACAAAAGAATAGGAGGAAGTCGTTGAAGACCAAAATCATCCCTTCCTCGTCTTCTCCTTCCCGTTCTCCTTCTTTTTTTCGCTCTTCCAAACCCTCTTCTCTCCATCCCTCTTCTCTCCATCCCTCTTCCTCCATACTTACATGAACTTCCATCCCCTTCGTGCTCTTATCTCCAACGGACAGCAAAATGTCCCCTGGCTTGATCTAGGCATCAAAATCAACCGAAGGTTCTTGCCAATCAGAACATCCAGTATGCACCTTCCCAATTTTTCGTGCTGGACTATCAGGAAGAATTTGATCGACCACCGGCAGATATTCCTTGCTATCCTCGTAGATCTCTCCTGATTTTTCCCTTGTTTTTGTAATCGACTTTTGGCGTAAGATAGTCTGCCGAAGCTCAAAGACAACGCCTATGCCCCCAAAGCCTTTCGGCTTCTCCGTGGCATCCTGAGCATATCCAGTCAGAATGGGGTCATAGAGGGAGGAAGACACACCTTTGTCAACGGCATGAGCTCAGTCTTGCTTCGATTCACTTGCCTCTCTTTTTCTATCTTTGTCTGGTTTAACGCTTCTGCCTTCTTCTTTTTGTTGTACTGTTGCAGAAGTTGTCGGTTTCTCAGCTTAATAATTCATCATGTTCCTTACCGCGTCAACTTTCTCCATCATATCGGCAAGGTACTGCTCTGCGTAGGCATTATCCTCTGACTCATTCTGATCAAACGTTGCATGACAAATGTATCAGGACAGGAATATCACACGGCCAATCATTACAAATTCTGACTCTGGCCTCTCATACTGCTCGGATTCTGGATGAAGTCTCCTATAGGCTTGATAGGCCTCAGATGTCTTCCATTTGTCGGTGATGTTCAACCTGCATGCATTTCAAAGAAGAGCTGGAGTTGAGGTCAGAAGTCTCACCAGTCTGATTCATCCGATACAGAAACATTCTCCATCAGCTTGTCTATCTGGTTCATCTTCCCCATGTCCCAAACGTAGTAGTCTTGCGTTTCAGTCTTGTAGTGCGTGATGGCATCACCTACAAGCAGAAACCAGGTGACCGTGAGATCTGACATATCATGTAGCGAGAATAAACACAAAAGATAGAACATGACAAGATAAGGTGAGATTACGGATTTCGAACTCCTTGATCTTTGAATCATTCATGCACTTCTCCGCTGACGCGTGCCAATGATCGAACAATTGTCGAAATGCTTCTGACTTCAACCTTTCTTGCTTTCTCTTCTCTTTCTCCTTATCTTCCTTTTGCTTCTTCTTTGACATCACTTTCTTTTCTCCCATCCCTTTCTTGTCCTTCTTTGAAGATTGAACAGCTTAAGTCAAAGTCAAGATCATGTAGTCAAGTTTCACAAGCTCTAACCGGTGACATTACGATGTTCAGCTACCTCGTCGTCGTCATAATCGTCCTCGTCTTCGACATCATCAATCATCTCCTTGAATCTGCAAAGAAAAAAAGTTCATAGACGCAAATAAAATCCGCAATGATTACTTCTGCGCAAACTTGGCATCCTCCACCTTTTTACTCTTAAAATCAAAACTGGATGCTTTCCCCATGTCCTTCCATTCTTTGTTGGAGAATTCCTTCTCGTTATTCGCGGGGACTGTATTTTGTTTGACCTCTGCTTTCTTCTTCTCCTTCTTCTTCTTCGGACGTGTCTTTGACGACTTTATCCTCCAAAGTTTCGAGTCCCACACATCCTTGTCGTACCACCCCTGGAAAAACAGTTGGTCAGTGTCATGGCGACGTGTGGAGGAGGATCATCACCATGATTGACTCTGATTGGTTCGAGACTGTCTCCCACTCTGATTCGCCGTCGACAACTTCATCATCCGCATACCCCAACTCGTCTACCTCGCTTGACTCGTCGCTCGACCCCCCCCTGAGCAACAAAACCCTTCGTCTCCGCGAGCATTTTGCAGGGAGCGATTGGCTCTTCCGACTCCCTGCATTGCACAAGACACCAGCACACAGTGTACTAGAAGGCGCCTTCCTGCATGTGCTGTCCCAGGATGTCGAACTCTCCTCCCCGCTGCCGCAGGTCAGCAGCAGGTAAACCAGTAGGGGGCCAGCGCTTCGGAGATATGGCAGATCTTCTGCTCTCCTCATGGATGCCTTCCAGTTCTCACATGCTCACCATTGCCGTAGCAGCTCCACTTTGTCCTCTCCCTACTCGTCTGACTCCTCCTCCTCCCCTCGCCTCAGCTATCGCCTCTTCCCCTCCCTTCGCTCTCCCACCATTGCGTCTCCTGAGCATGCTTTGAGCCCTCTTCCCCCACCTGACTTTACACCTCATCCCACCTCGCACCCACTATCAAAACCCTCATCCCCGCCTCAGTCCCCGCCTTGCCCAGGACGGAAAGTTCCATGTAAACGGATTCCTGCAATGGCACGTGCTGTGCAGGGAAGACGATGGGGAGGGTGCGACGCGATGGCGGCGGGAAGGATGCAGAGTTCTTATGTACAGACGGAAAGTTACAAGAAGAGACGTTTCCTCTGTTCTCTGGTAGTCTTAGTTGACAATCACGAGGGGTTTATAGAAGGAATTGCGTAATAGTGGTGTTTGTGGGTGGTATATTATCCCACCATCGCCCTCTTGTAAATCTCGTCCAGGCTGTTTCCAGTTACAATCTGTCTCCTTTCAGGAAGAGAAGGTGCTCGAGGATGTTGCTTCGGTAGCATCTCTGTGTTGAATACCCATGGCATTCCGGTAAGGCCTGCACGACCTACAGATGTCGGTGCTGAAGAGGTTGGCAGGTTGTCGAAGAGTGTGATCCACACATTCCCAGCTGCAAAAGACTTTGACAAGAATCCCTACGTTTTCGACGTCTGCAACAACACACAGGGATTGCTGGTGTGTGAGCAACGTGGCCATGTTGTGACGAGCATGATCGACCTTTCCATAGGCTGTCTCAGCATGCGGACCGGGTCACGTCATCAAGGCAAACTTTGCCCGATGTGGCACGTGACGAGCTGACAACGAGCAAGAGCAGGTCTACGACGAGCAGACGCTCTCCTGCTCCATCCAGGTGATGCGAGAACAACTCTTTCTTATCTGATTGCTTGAGAGTAGCTGGGAGGACATGCTGCTGCAGTCAACGACATACACTTCTCCCTTCTCTCCCCGCACCTACTTTACAGCTCCTCCTCTGACGGGACTGTCAAAGTGTGGGACATGCGCAGTCCTCATGCTCCGGTCAGCAGCATCAGGTGCACTTCCCCCCATCCTCCTTCTCAACCTCCTCCTCCACCTCCTCCTCTCCCTGTTCCTCGTCCTCCTCCTCCTCCTCCTGATCCTCCTCCTCCTCCTCCTCCTCTCCCTGTTCCTCGTCCTCGTCCTCGTCCTCTCCCTCTCATTCATCGTCGTCCTCTTCTCTCCCCGCCTCCTCGATATCCTCCTCCTTGGCTTTCCTTCCATCTTTGACTTCCTTCCATCCTTGACTTCCTTCCAGCTCGGGGGGTAAACCCTTCTGGTCTGCCCATCTCAACAGCGACGAAACGATGATGTCGACAGGCTGCGGGCGACTTGTGAGGGTCTACGATATGAGGGTGAGGCGTCGGCTCAGCTGCTCATGATCTCTCACGTTGATCCCTCCTCGCAGACTCAGAAGCTCTTCCGCAACTACTCGGATGTTCACACCGAGGATGTAACGCAGGTGCGCGGGGCGACACATTCCTCCTGTTCTTCTGGCCCTCGTCCTCGTCCTCGTCCTCGTCCTCGTCCTGACACTTGCCCTTGTTCTTGTTCTTGTTCTCGCCCTTGTTCCCTGCCCAGTCCCCTCCTTGGTCTCCTGGCCCTCGTTCTCTTCTCTTCTTACGAGCTTGCCTTCAGGTCCGCTGTCACCCAACCCTGCCTTCCATCACCGTGAGCGGAGGAGAGGATGGGCTCATATGCGTCTCCAACCACCAGCCGGAGGACGAGGGTAGATCTCTCCCTTCCTCCTCTGCCCTCTTCTGACTCTCCTCCTCTCCTCCTACTCTCCTCCTCCTCTCCTCCTCCTCTCCTCCTCCTCCCCTCCTCCTCTCCTCCTCCTCTCTTCCTCCTCTCCTCCTCCTCTCCTCCTCCTCTCCTCCTCCTCCTCTCCTCCTCCTCCA
>NW_005434610.1:289926-291870 GCF_000315625.1 Guillardia theta CCMP2712
TCCCTCTCCTCTCCTCCCCTCAGACGACAGCCTCGAAGCCGTTTTCAACGTCGAGGTCGCCATATCGAGGATCGGCTTCTGCGGGAACCTTGCCCAGCAGGTCTACTGCACAACCAACATACACAGCTTGCAGGTGGTGAGCGACGAGCCGTCGGAGGACGTGTGACGTTGGGGGTGCAGATGTGGGATGTCGGCAAGGAGAAGCTCCTTGTCAACGTGGAGGACATGAGGGGAGCGTTGCAGGTTGAGCTCTTGCCATCCTCCAAACAACGAACCTCCTCCTCCTCCTCCTCCTCCTCCTCCTCCTCCTCCTCCTCCTCCTCCTCCTGCTTCCCGTCCTTGCTTTCGTTGTCGTTGTCCTCTACCTGCGGTCTCCTCGCCGTCGTCCAGCAACCGTTCCTCCTTATCCTGACCTAAATGATTATCATCGTCATCATCATCATCATCATCATCATCATCATCTCCATCATCATCATCATCATCATGAGCACTCTCTTCTCACCACTGCTGATCGCGCAGTCAACGTCGCCTCACCCTGTCGACTATCTGGTTGACTGTAAATATCAACGGAGCACAGGTGATTGGAAGACAGTGAGAGGAGGAAGAGGAGGAGAAAGAGAAGGAAGATGAGGAGTAGCAGAAAGAAGTACAGGAAGAGAGGCGGAGCAGCAGCAGCAGGAGCAGCTAGAGCAGCAGGAGGGGGGAGGGGGGGACAGGGATGGCGAGTGGAAGTGCATGGGGAGAAAGGGGAGGTAGGTTTCTTTCATCTTAGCTGATCTGCAGATACGCTTCATCTCTTCACGGGCTCCGAGTCAGGGCATCTCAGCATGTGGCGCTTGAGCTCCGATGGGCCGCAGTTGGAGGCCTGCATGCAAGACAAGGAAGGGCATGTAGCGGTAAGAGGAGGCTGGAAGATGAAGAGAGAGAGGAGGAGGAGGAAAGGGAGAGGGAGGCGAGGGGAGGCTGGAAGATGAGAAGAGGTAGGAGGAGGAGGAGGAAAGGGAGAGGGAGGGGAGGGGAGGGGAGGGGAGGCAGTAGAATGTAAGATGAGCGCATGCTTCGTGCGCTGCCTCCTTAGCATCACATTTGGCTGACTTGCTCACGAAACTCTTGCAGATCGTTCGGGGAGTTTGTTGCGATTTTGAGAAATCGATCATTTGGAGCGGGGGTGAAGATTGCAAGGTAAGGATTACCCCTTCGTCGACCTCCTCCTTCCGTCCTTCCCTCCCTGCGTTCAACCCCCTCCCTCCCTCCCTTCCCTCCCTTTCTTCCTCCCTCTCCTCCCTACCACGCTCTCTTTTTCTTTCGCTCTTGCTCCTTCGTCTCCTCGTGCTGTGATTCTCATTCTCTGCCGCAGGTCTGTATGTGGAAGCATGACGCTAATTCTTCGCTCCCTCCCATCTCGACCGACAGAGCAGGAGGTGTAGGAAAGGTGAGAAATGAGCGAAAGATGGGATGGAGTCCCTACTGATCGGTACTCCTCTCCTCTCTCCTCTCTCCTCTCTCCTCTCTCCACTCTCCACGCACGAGAAGCCGAAGGTTGTGGGCGTGAAACTAGGGACTCGGAAGATGGGGGATTGGGGAAGGATGCCATAAGAGTGTTTAGGCGAAGGTTCGAGGGACTGATGATGGTATATTGATAGTAAAGGGGGAGAACAGAATGGGTCCTGACCGATGTGTTGCCGCGAAAGGATTGTGTGGCTGATGGTGCTGTATATCCTTAATGATTCTGATGCGTAGCATGCGTGCGTGCGAATTTCTGTCAATAGAATGCGAGATACAGTTGAGGTGGAAGGGAGTGTTTGAGCTCTTTGTATTAGTGCTGAGGGGATGTTGGTCACATGATGCATCAAGAAGTAGGTGAGGGGCGACTAGGTTGAAAGCTGCGACCGCAGTGTTGCGGATATTCATAGAGTTTTCTTGTGTTGTTTAGAGTCTTTGGGC